>NC_060176.1:19858733-19908733 GCF_021184085.1 Oncorhynchus gorbuscha
ACTCACACTTCTGTACCCTGCATATTATGCTTTTTTCCTGTCAGAGAGGGGCTGGAGCTGGTATTAGAGTATTACACTTTTAAAATGGCTTCCATTTGAAGGGGGTTATTGTATCAGGATGTATGAAGTAAAATGTTGGTGTCTGATGTGTAAAATCTGAGGATCAATGTGGAATGGAGCTATTTCTAATGCAACCGGAATGTGCAATAGGTCCATGTATCACCTCTACATTTCTTCTCCATGACAGAGTCTAATGTGAGGGATTTAGAGCAGCCTGTTCATGTAAACCATTACAATGCTCCTCTAGGGTTACTACTGTGTCTAGGAGGTGTGTGATGTCTCTCTTACTGTACTCTGGCCCAATCAGAGGGCAGCCTAACAATGACTACTCCTCCTCATCATCATTATCGCTTCTTCCCTCTCCTCTTGTCCTCTCTGTACCCTCTCCTTTTCTCTCCCATCTTGAGATGAGAGAGTGGCTTTGACACCGCCTCGACCTCAATGTGACCTGCCATCACAAAGCAATCGTGTAGCAACACACACGAAGGGGTACTAGTGGTGTCTAACAGGGCTCTGTGTTTTGGTAATCCCAGATAGTACTGGATGTTAAAGATGAAATTATACGGTCAGAGCGATGGACACATACAGTGCCTTCAGAAAGTATTCACACCCCTTGACTTTTTCCACATTTTGTTGTGTCATTGCCTGAATTTAAAATGGATTCAATTCAGATTTTGTGTCACTGACCTACATACATTACCCCATAATGTCAAAGTGGAATTATGTTTTTAGAAATGTTTACAAATTAATTCAAAATGAAAAGCTGAAATGTCTTGAGTCAATAAGTATTTTACCCCTTTGTTATGTCATTCCTAAATAAGTTAAGGAGTAAAAATATTTAGAATATATATATTTTTATTATTAAAAAAAGTGAAATATTTTACCCCCATTCTCCTCAATTTTTGTTCTTGTCTCATTGCTGCAACTTCCCAACAGGCTCGGAAGAGGCAAAGGTGGAGTCATGCGTCCTCCGAAGGTGGAGTCATGCGTCCTAACCGCTCTCCTTAACACCCGCCAGTTTAACCTGGAAACCAGCCCCACCAATGTGTCGGAGGAAACGTCATTCAACCCAGCCCGCCACAAGGAGTCGTTAGAGCGCAATGAACTAAGTAAAGCCCCACCGGCCAAACCCTCCCCTAACCCGGACGACGCTGAGCCAATTGTGCGCCATCCTATGGGACTCCCGGCCACGGCCAGTTGTGTAGTAATGCCTCTAGCACTACAATGCAGTAACTTAGACCGCTGCACCACTCAGGAGGCCTGGAGTAAAAAATGTAAGGACTACCTCATCTGTGTACCCCACACATACAATGTATGTAAGGTCCCTCAGTCGAGCAGGGAATTTCAAACACAGATTCAACCACAAAGACAATGGAGGTTTTCCAAGTCCTCGCAAAGAAGGGTCAAAATAAAAAATAAAAAAGAATATCCCTATTGAATATCCCTTTGAATATCCCTTTGAGCAGGGTGAAGTTATTAATTACACTTTGGATGGTGTATCAATATACCCAGTCACCACAAAGATACAGGCATCTGTTCTAACTCAGTTGCCGGAGAGGAATGAAACCGCTCAAAGATTTCACCATGAGGCCAATGGTGACTTTAAAACTGTTATTTAGTTTAATTGGCTGTGATACAAGAAAACTGACATTGTATTGTAGTTGCTCCACAATACTAACCTAAATGATGAAAAGAGCGAAAAGAAGAAAGCCTGTACAGAATAAAAAATATTCCAAAACATGCATCCTGTAAGGCACTAAAGTAAAACTGCAAGAAAGAAAAGGAAAAGGAACTTTATGTTTTGAATACACAAAATCCAACACAACACATCACTGAGTACCACTCTTCATATTTTCAAGCATGGTGGTGGCTGCATCATGTTATGGGTGTGCTTTTCATCGGCAAGAACTAGGGAGCTTTTCTTAGCTTTCCAACAGACACTGGGAGGCAAATGTCCCTTTCAGCAGGATAATATCCTAAAACACAAGGCCAAATATACACTGGAATTCATAGGAGGTTGGTGGCACCTTAATTGGGGAGGATAGGTTCATGGTAATGACTGGAGCGGAATCAATGGAATGGTATCAAATACATGGTTTCCAGGTGTTTGATGATATTCACTTTGCTCCGTTCCAGCCATTATTATGAGCCGTTCTCCCCACAGCAGCCTCCACTGCTGGAATTCCTTACCAAGATGACATTGAATGTTCCAGAGTGGCCTAGTTACAGTTTGGACTTAAATCGGCTTGAAAATCATTGTCTAGCAATAATCAACAACCAACTTGACAGAGGATGAATAATTTTAATAATAATGTGCGAATATTGTACAATCCAGGTGTGCAAAGCTCTTAGAGACTAACCCAGAAAGACTCACAGCTGTAATCACTGGCAAAGGTGATTCTAACATGTATTGCCTCAGGGATGTGAATACTTACGTAAATGAGATATTTCTGTGCGTGCTAATAACGTGCTAGTAAACTCACCTCGACCTCCCGGCTCCAGTAAGGCCTGGCTTACACATGGAGAATCCCAGAAGCAGATGAAAGTGACCTGACCTCCGATGACCCCGCTGACCTAAAAAGAAGGAAAAGAGGACATGAACATTATGGGGGTTTCCCTGGGTAAAACACATTCTTACAATTAGTACTACAAAATGTTTCAGATTGTTGGGTTTGTGGGTTATCATAAGGGTTTGTGGATGTCATAAGGTGAATGCACCAATTTGTAAGTCGCTCTGGATAAGAGCGTCTGCTAAATGACTTAAATGTAAATGTAAATGCTATTATCAGATAGTGCCGAGACTATACCATTGCTCGCAATACTGCTTAATGCTTATGAAATATTGATATGGACCAAAGAAGGTAACCTAACAGACCGAGAGCTTGGTTGGGTAGAAGATGAGGTGTTTTATATGAGAAGATTTGATTGACTAATCACACCTCCCTGCCTAAACAACCAATCATCATGGCCTATTTGCCCCCAGGTTATTTGTGTTATATAGCAAATAGAACCGCTCCATAAGTATAATCTTTCCGTCTACAATAATCTTACCTTACCCCTGCTGTTGAAAAATGTAACATTCCACCCTATCATGTCATTGGGAATACATTATAAGCTTAAGAATACCAATGTGTATCCTAAACCAACTTCCTCAGTAAATGGAACAATATGTGTGGGGGGAAAGCTTATCATTATCTACCTACACCCTGGTCAGGATCATGCTATGCTGCCTATGTTGTTCCTGCTGTACAAGCTACCCTAGAACACCCAAATCATGCTTCCTCCCACTTGTACAGGAGGACCATTGAAGCCGGCCCTGTAAAACGTTGTTTTTTTCTCTGCATTAATTCCCAATTATGGCATGGCAACTGTGCTTGACTCCATTCGAGAACTGGCTAGAGAAGTAGAAAGGATGGGTAAGGATACTAATAAAGATATAGAGGAGCTGACTGCTGGGTGCAGACAGATAACTGGCGTAGGAGTCCATGAAATGCAGTTCATGCAAGGACAGAATACAACTTTCAAGAGTTTCAACTTAGTTTACCACCAAATTCTGCCACCACAATTCCCCCTTTGATGCTATTGAAACCATAAGCATCACAGTACATGATATCTGAGCTGTTGTCAGACAGAACATAAAACCCTCTGGTTTCTGGGAAATGTGTATTTTTACACAAAAGGGGGTAATCTAAATGGAACTCCTGAAGGATAACATAATAATAATAATCTGGGAAAGAATGAGGGGCGTAGGGATCAGGGGCGGCAGGGTAACCTAGTGGTTAGAGCGTTGGTCTAGTAACCGGAAGGTTGCAAGTTCAAACCCCCGAGCTGACAAGGTACAAATCTGTCGTTCTGCCACTGAACAGGCAGTTAACCCACTGTTCCTAGGCCGTCATTGAAAATAAGAATTTGTTCTTAACTGACTTGCCTGGTTAAATAAAGGTATAAAAAAATAAAAATAAAATGTTTCGATGACAGTAGGCACTATCATCTCCCATAGGGAAATCTGGATCCCCAATGAAGGGGGAGAAGGTGGCGAGATCAATCAAGTCATTTAAATTCATCACTGTCATGACCATCTGGTGGGAAGGAGATATTGCTGTTTGACACAATCTCCTCGCCACGGCCAGGCATGAGAACAGACAGAAGGACAGCAAAAGGAATCCAACCAGCACCGGGAGACACTGCAACACGAGGGTTCCAATGTTCCCCATGCTAGTTTTTACCCATGCAAACAGGTCCACAGTAGCAACTTCCTTTCTGATAGTAGCAACTGCCTCATCCACCCTAGCGGAGGGGTCAGGGATGTCAGTACGGCATTCTTGACCCACCCCCGCACAAGTCCCTGCTTTAGATGCTAAGAGAATATCTAGAGCCATTCTGTTTTGTAACACCATAGTATGCATAGCTACTAATGCAGAAGAACAAGGCCAATGTTTTCTGTAACTAACTGTTGCTTGCATAAAAAAACTGTTGTGTAACTAATATGATTGTATAATCACCTCTCTCTCTATATATGAGGGACATGCAACTATCTGTACTCTGAGTTATTTCCTGGCTACTCCTGCAGACAGACCTCCCTAGCAAGTGCTTGATTAAAGGTTTACTATTATACTCATAGTATTTGCCTACTCTTTGGATACGTTTTCCACAACAGTGAGAAAAAAACAATTACAGTGCATTCGGAAAGTATTCAGACTCTTTGACTTTTTCCACATTGTGTTACATTACAGCCTTATTCTAAAATGTATTCAATTGTTTTTCCCCCTCATCAATCTACACATAATACCCTGTCATTTTAAAGCCAAAACAGGTTAAAAAAACAAAACAAACTGAAACATCACATTTACATATGTATTCAGGCCGTTTACTCAGTACTTTGTTGAAGCACCTTTGGCAGCGGTTACAGCCTTGAGTCTTATTGGGTATGAAGCTACAAGCATGACACACCTGTAAGCTCTGGCAGGTTGGAGGGGGTACGTTGCTGCACAGCAATTTTTGGGTCTCCAGAGAGGTTTGATCTGTTTCATGTCTGGGCTCTGGCTGGACCACTCATTGACTTTCAAAGACTTGTCGCGAAGCCACTTCAGAGTTGTCAAGGATGTGTGCTTAGGGTCGTTGTCCTGTTGGAAGGTGAACCTTCAGTCCAGTCTGAGGTCCTGAGCACCCTGGAGCAGGTTTTCATCAATGACCTCTGTACTTTGCTCTGTTCATTTTCCCCTGTTCCTAACTAGTCTCCCAGTCCCTGCTGTTGAAAAACATCCCCACAGCATGATGCTGCCACCACCATGCTTCACCGTTGGGATGGTGCCAGGTTTCCTCCAGACGTAACGCTTGGCATTCAGGCCAAAGAGTTCAATCTTGGTTTCACCAGAGAATCTTGTTTCTCATGGTCTGAGAGTCCTTTAGGTGAAATATTTTTATTTAATCCATTTTAGAATAAGGTTGTAATGTAATAAAATGTGGGGAAAGGAAAGGGGTCTGAATGCTTTCCAAATGCACTGTATTTAATACATTTTGTATTCAGGCTGTAACACAACAACATGTGTAATAAGTCAAGAGGTTTGAATACTTTCTGAAGGCACTGTGTCATACGTTGGTGTCAGCCGTCACAGTATATTGCCTTCTGGATCCCTTTCCGTAGCTTTGTATCACCTGACACGACTGTCCATACTTTACTAACATACCGTACATGTACTACATGGAGGGATAAAAACAGATTGAAACGCTATCAAACTGACATTACCAGAGATGAATTGTGCAAGAGTGTAAGAAATGACTTATTCCATTTCTGCTGCCTCTCTCACTACTGATGTCATGGCTAAAGGAAGTTCTCCACAGTGACAGATGCTTGGTGGGCGATGTTGGGGCTGACATTTGAGACATTAGCTGTATGTTCCACTCAGAGATGACCTCCGCATTCGAGGGGTTAATAGTCCAGGTCAGAGCCTGGTGCCTTCCTGCTTGTTCAAAGCTGATTGATATGTTGATTTTGCATTAGTTAACATAATGACATGGACTGATTTCAATGATTTTGGGCAGTTTGGTTATTGACAGTGAATAGCTCATGAAAATGTAACATGGAGACCTGTGTTTGCTGACCCTGGGAAACGAAGTGCTGATTACAGATGAAATGGGGCGTCTGCCCAAGCTACCCAATGGAGGATTACATCAACTTCCACTGACACCACTCCAAACTGGCTGGAGGTTGGAACTGGATGTGCTGTGAGTCACACCAAACCTTCCAAACTGATAATGGTTTTGTGAAGGATGAAAAATATGTCTAATCTAAAACTCCATTCGGCAAATCAGATTAAGTAAAGGAGAGAGAGGAGAAAAAAACACTTTATGATAAAAGGGCATTAATGATGTTTTACATGGAGGCTTCGGATATATATAATGCTTAGCAGATTTACATTTTCAGATGGATTTTGGAACCGGGCTACAAAGACGTGCAATTGTGTTTAGTTGATTTTATTTATAGCCTGTGGTTCCGTGGCTGTTAAAATATATTATCAGAGAGAGAGAGTGAGAGATAAGTCTCATTCTTTTATTAATGTTGTGACCGTTGTTCTCTGAGGAACAACCTGACCCTGGGCCTGTGTGGAGTCACAATGCTGGCGGTGTAGATGAACAGCTGTGCTTGTTCAGAGAACAGAGAGTGTTATCGAAATCCTATATACACCTGGGCAGTGGGTGGCCCTCTCCATTTAAGTGGTCTTAATTTCCCTACGATTTGAATGAATGTCAGAAAACCTCGCTGCATAACACTACTCTCCAGGAATGGAATGTCTGCCTAGCTGGAACAGCTGGCACAGAGTGCTTATCAATGTGCCACAGCTGATTACGCCCGGGCCTCCATCGAGCTCCTCTTGCCTTTTTCAAAATCTTTGGAATGGACGATAGGCGGATGGTTCCCCCAACATCCCATCTCTGAAATATGCAGCACATTTGTCTCCCCAACATGCTATCAAATCAGGCAGCTAGCCTAGGTTGGGAGGCTGAGAGAAGAGGGCTATCAGGGAGTGTGTATCTGATCATGGAGCATGACATGGTTAAAGATAAAGTTGTTGAGGAGAGGGACCAAGAAGCATAGAGGAAGTGACTTAATCTTGTGGGGGGGCTAAAGTCAGATTGTCAGTAGTGAGATGCCCTTCCAGGGAGCACCCCCCGCCCTGGACATATCCATAAAATGTATGAAAAATTATTAGGCTATGACTAATTGCCCATTTAGTGTCGCGGAAAGTTGTTAAACAGACCATTGGCTTTTAATACCTAAAATAAGGAATGGGATTAATTAAGCAGAAGTGTATTCTTCTAGCCTGCCAAGTACCTTTCTCTACACTCTCTAAAAACACTGTGGGATGGGACTCAGACCGGACCTTGGGGAAATAGCTGGAAATGGTCTGAGAATGGATTTCCACTCTCAATTCACCAGTCCAGTCAGAGTGAGGGGATGAATGAGGGCAATAAGTACATCACTGACAATAAAAAAGGTAGAGGAAGCAGAAAATGAAAGTGGAAGCAAAGGATGAAGGATATATTACTATCCAGTTCCTGTTCCTGTTCCCTGTAATCATAATCCATTAATTTTGATAGGAGACAAAAGAGAACATGATGCACAGAACTGCTTCAAAGAGACAGGCCTGAAATGAACAGTGACTTCTTAGAATAGCTTTTTTTTACAAGCATGTAAAAATGAACACTGGACAGCTAGGCTATTGTAGAGTATATGAGTATTTTGAGGAAACAGATTATTTGGCATTAAACCCAGGTCAGAACATAATGATTAGAATTTTTTTTGGTGGGTATTTCAATACTTCAGCATAACGTTTTCTACAGGTTTCCTGATGGTTTATTTCAAGTCATGTTCTCAGAACGTTCAGAGAATGTGAAGAAACCATGTTCCTGTGGGAATTTTAGTACTTCAGCATAATATTCTCTTCAGGTTTCCTCACGAAGGAGTGGGTATGTGATCATGAGGGAGTGGATATCTATTTAAAGTCATGTTCTCAGAACATTAAGAAAAATATCCTTAAAAACCACAAGAAAAAGTATGTAACATTCAAAGAGTTATATTTTTTTAAATAACATTCTTAGAAATATAAATGACATTCTCAGTATCAACAAAACTCTCTATCCTCTATCTTGTTAGGTGTGATCTTAATGAGCGCTTATTTTATTTGAATAGACAAAAATTAATAGCTTTTTACGAGTTAAAAAAATGACATGCTAGCACATTTCTTGTGACGCCGTGGACTAATTACATTATTAGGGACCAGAAGATCACAGGTTCGAATCTCACTTATGCTGTAAAAAGAAATATGCTTGCATGATTAATGACTAAGCAAACTCATTTCCATGTGTCCTATCTGTGCTTGGAGTGCAAAGCAGTTATCGTAAGCTAGCAGTCTTATTGAAACAAGTTCTCAGAAGGTTATTTAATTACGGTCACACTGGTATAAAGGATTTGGAGACAGGCGCAGGAATACACAATAAGTGTTTTTAATACCCCCAAAACAAACATGTATACAAAATCACTGGGCTGTACACAGACAAAAGAGCGAGGGTAAACCTCATTGAATGACACGGGACGATACTCGTAATACACAATACATAAAGCATTCAGCATAACAGCTGCACCAACGCGTAGGTACTCACACGACCAACGGACATGGGAACAATAACCGACAGAGACAGAGGGAACATATACAGTATAACATACTAATCAGGGAAAATGGGAACGAGGTGTGTGTAATCAGACAAGACAGTCAGGGGTGATGATAATGAATCCCGTTCAGTGAATCCGAGAAAGCCGGTGACGTAGACCTCCGGAACTAGTGAACAGAACGAGCAGCCCCCCCCCCCCTCCCGGTGCAGTGGGATGAAACGGGCCTTGAGGGCGACCACAGGGGCATGGTGCAGGTAAGTCTGGGCACCGACAGTGAAAATCCCTGGTCAGCGAAGCGTCCAGGGTGTCCACCGCAGGAACCCAGCACTGCTCCTCTGGGCAGTACCCCTCCCAGTCGATGAGGTACTGGAGACGCCCTCCCCTCCGACGCCTCGAATCCAGGACTATCTGGAATTTGTACGCCGGACCTCCCTCGATGTCCAGAGGAGGAGGCGGGGCATCACTGGGTCCAACCTCAGCGAGGGGACCAGGCACAACTGGGATGAGGAGAGACACGAAAGGTTGGGTTATTACGGTAATAGACAGGGAGTTAGTTGTAAATGGTACATTACTTTATTAACCCTCCTCAGCACTTCAAACGGCCCCACTGCTTCCAGCAGGGCAGGTGGAGGGGCAGGTGGAGGGGCAGGTGGAGGATGGAGAGCCAGACCCGGTCACCTGGGGAGAAAACTCCTCATCGCAGTTGTGGTCGACCTGTTCCTTGTGCCGACGCAAGGCGCGCTGGAGACAAGTGTGCGCAGCGTTCCAGATCTCCTCAGTGCACGCCATAGCTCGGATGCCAAGGTGCCAGGGCCGGCTGATTCCCCAGCACACACTGGAAAGGAGTGAGGTTTTGTGGAGGAGTGGCGGAGGGAATTCTGAGCGTACTGCGCCCAAAGTATAACATCTGTCCACTGCCCAGGCCAATCCTGACAGTAACACCGCAGGAACATGCCCACCTCTTGGTTGACCCTATCCACCTGCCCATTTGCTTGAGGCCGATACCCAGAGGTGAGACTGACCATGACCCCCAGGCGTTCCATGAACACCTTCCATACCCGTGAGGTGAACTGAGGGCCACAATCTGACACAATATCCTTCGGGATCTCATAGTGCCAGAAGACGTGTGTAATAACAACCTCCGTGGTTTGCATGGCCAACGGAAGCCCAGGCAGAGGAAGGAGGCGACAAGCTTTGGAAAACCGGTCCACAATGACGACAATGGTGATGTTCCCCTGCGAGGGGGGACCAGGGTCATTGTGGAACCGGCAGGGGAAGGAGCTTTCCATAAGGGAGGTGTCTGGGTGTCTTTGACTGAGCACAGATGGAGTGGGAAGAGACGTCCCTAGCCAAGGTGGCCACCAGTAATTCTCTATTAGGCAGGCGATGGTACAGCCTATCCCAGGATGACCAGATACAGGCACCAAGTGGGCTCAACAAAGGAAGCGGTCCCGCACCCCTGTGGGCACATAAGTACGGTTCTCCGGCCACTGTGCAGGTACGGGTTCTGTACACAGGGCCTGCCGTACATCCCATACCACTGGCGCGATGATGTGGAACGGAGGGATGACGGGGGTCTCCTCTCCCTGCCTCTCCTCTGTATCATAGAGGCAAGACAGGGCATCTGCCTTCACATTCTTCGAACCTGGCCTATAGGAAATCATGAATTGGAACTTGATGAAGAATACCGCACACCTGGCCTTTCTCGGGTTTAGCCTCTTCGCTGCCCTGATGTACTCTAGGTTGCGGTGGTCCGTCCACAACAGGGAAGGGTGTTTGGACCCCTTCAGCCAGTGCCTCCACGCCTTCAGAGCCTTCCTGACCGCCAAGAGTTCCCGGTCCCCTAAAAAGCACAGGGCCGTAGCTTTGGAGGGGTTTTGGTATGCTGTGACAGCACTGCCCCGACTCCAACTTCGGAGGCATCCACCTCGACGATGAAGGGGAGTGAGGGGTTGGGATGTGCCAACATGGGAGCAGTGGTGAAATGTGCCTTCAGCGTCTCGAACGCCGTCTCCGCCTCCGCCGTCCAATGGAGCCGCTGGGGACCTCCTCTCATCAGGGAGGTAAGAGGTGCGACCACCATGCTGAAGCCCCGGATGAACCTCCGGAAATAGTTGGCAAACCCCAGGAATCGCTGGACTCCTTTCACAGAGTTGGGGATGGGCCATGACCTGACTACGCTGACGCGTTGCTCCTCCATCTCCACTCCCTCTCTACTCCCAAAAAGGACACGAACCACTGGAAAAACAAGCATTTCTCATGTTTAACATATAGATCATGCTCCAAAAGTCATCTCAACACAGACCTGAATAATGAGACATGCTGGACGCGGTCAGCAGAATAGATCAAAATGTCATCTATATAGACCACTACTCCCCATCCCAGCAAGTCCCAAAATACTTCATTGATGAAGGCCTGGAAGACTGAAGGAGCATTAGACAGGCCAAAGGGCATTACAAGATACTCATAATGACCCGTGGTCATGGAAAAAGCTGTCTTCCATTCATCGCCTGCATGAATGCGCACCAGGTTGTAGGTGCTACTCAAGTCCAGCTTCGTGAAGTACTGCGCCCGTGCATTTGTTCGATGATGGTTGGGATGAGGGGTAAAGGATAGCTGAACTTGATGGTGGTCTTGTTCAGTGTTCGATAATCAATGCAGGGGCGCAGTCTTTATTGGGCCCCATCTTTATTCTTGACGGAAAAAAAGCTTGAGGAGGCTGGTGACAGGAGACTCTCCTGTACTTAGGTCTCCATGGCCTCTGTCTCTACATAGGAGAGGAGATAGACATGTCCTCTCAGGAGGGCTGTGTCAGACAACAGGTCAATGGCACAGTCCCAGGGGTAATGGGGAGGCAGTCATGTAGCCTGGGTCTTTGAGAAAACCTGGTACAGATGCTTATACTCCTCTGATAAATCCATTTGAGTAGCACAGTCCGGACTTTCCACCATAGTGGTGTTGACAGACACCGCGAGACACCTCCCCTGACACTCCTGCGACCAACCCAGCAGTCTCCTCTTGGACCAGGAAATAACCGGGTTATGCAAACTCAACCAGGGGCGACCTAAAACAATGAGGTGCGTGGGGGTGTCTATAATCAAGAAAGTGATCTGTTCTGAATGAGAAACAGGAACAGTAATGTGATGTATGAGCCCTGTCCCTACTGGACGATTATCCAGGGCTCGAACTGGAATGGGTGACTGTAGGGGAACCAAAGGAATGTGTAATGCAGTGGCCAGTGCGCTAAGAGATTCCCGGCAGCTCCAGAGTCAATCAGAGCTAATTGGAGTGAAGAGCTAGGGTACTCAGGGAATTTAACAGGAAAACACACTGGTTGATTTGACAGACAAGGAGATCTTGCCTCCTACCTGGGTTGGCGCAGGGGAATTCCCTGGCTTGTCACCTCCTCGCCTCCTATTGGATAGAGAGCAAGTCGGGGATAAATGACCCCTTTTTTTACAATAGAAGCAGAGGCCCAGATTCCTCCTTCTCCTACGCTCTGCCTCGGGCAAATGTCCCGAGCCCAACTCCATCGGCTTTGGCCATGGGATAGCCATGGGCTCCGAATTCCGCGCAGCTCTTCTTTGGGACTGCAGGAGGTTGTCCAACCAGATCACCATCGAATGTCAGATTATCATCACGACAGGCTAACTCCAGCTGTACCTCCTCCGCAGTCCACTGCGGAAAACGATGACCATTGCCAACTCGTTCCATCCGGTGGAGGCCGCAACGCCGAGGTGGTCCTAGATCCCTGGCGTAGTTGGAGTAGAGGCTCCCCTTCCTCTTGGCCCTCCACAGGATGATAAAACACTGAGCGGAAGAGGAGGGTGAAGCGCACATAGGACTCGATCTCAGATCCTGTCCGATCAGTGCCAAGATGACGGTGGAAACCTTTTCTCTTCCGGAAACAGCACCGGCGTAGCGAGTGAGGTATAGGTCGTATTGTAGAAGGAACCCCTTGCATCTTGCTGATGCGCCATCAAAGCGCTCCGGGAGGGACAGGGGTATTCCATGGAGGTAGGTCAAATCAAATCAAATTTATTTATAATGCCCTTATTACATCAGCGGATGTCACAAAGTGCTGTACAGAAACAGCAAGCAATACAGGAGTAGAAGCACGGTGGCTAGGAAAAACTTCCTAGAAAGGCCAGAACCTAGGAAGAAACCTAGAGAGGAACCAGGCTATGAGGGTTGGCCAGTCCTCTTCTGGCTGTGTCCCGGGTGGAGATTATAACAGAACATTGCCAAGATGTTCAAATGTTCATAGATGACCAGCAGTGTCAAATAATAATAATCACAGTGGTTGTCGAGGGTGCAACAGGTCAGCATCTCAGGAGTAAATGTCAGTTGGCACTACTGCTCTATCTCTACTGCTCCTGCTGTCTCTAGAGAGTTGGAAACAGCAGGTCTGGGACAGGTAGCACGTCCGGTGTACAGGTCAGGGTTCCATAGCCACAGGCAGAACAGTTTAAACTGGCGCAGCAGCAAGGCCAGGTGGACTGGGGACAGCAAGGGGTCATCAGGCCAGTTAGCCCTGAGGCATGGTCCTAGGGCTCAGGTCCTCCAAGAGAGAGAGAGAGAAAGAAAGAGAGAAAGAAAGAAAGAAAGAAAGAAAGAAAGAAAGAAAGAAAGAGAGAAAAAGAGAGAAAGAGAAAGAGGTTGTGGCGTGGGAGCTGGTACCGGCATCGGTGCAGGAGACTGGAGGGACTGCACACTCCCCTACAAGCGCAGGATGGTTGCCAGCACACTGTCCATGGCGATACCGAGTCTGGAGAGACAGTCCTCATGGTGCTGTACTGTCCCTACACTGGTCGCCAGCTCGGCCTTTCGTGCTGTCTCCATTTTGCGGGTCGGTTATTCTGTCGCTCTGCTATAAGGGATTTGGAGACAGGCGCAGGAGTACACAATAGGGGTTTTTAATACACCCAAAACAAACACATTTACAAAAACACTGGGCTGTACCCTAACAAAAGAGTGACGGTAAACCTTGTTGAACGACACGGGACGATATGTGTAATACACAATACATAAAGCACGCAGCATTTTCAGTTAAACCAACGAATAGGTACTCACATGACCAACGGACATGGAAACAATAACCGACAAAGACAGAGGGAACAGAGGGCACATATTTAACATACTAATCAGGGGAAATTGGAACTAGGTTTGTGTAATCAGACAAGACAGCCCGGGGTGATGATAATGAATCCCGTTCAGTGAAGCCTAGAAAGCCGGTGACGTAGACCTCCGGAACTGGTGAACAGAATGAGCATCAGTACCGAGGGGATCCGTGACATTTACCTTCAAATAACTTATCATTTTTGTTCTCAGAACGTTAATAATAACATTGCGTTTTACTGGTCAGGAGACATATGGCTCTGTTTCTGTCGTGTCTTTGGCATCATTTAATTGAAGACTTATTTTATTAAATCTCTGTAAATATTACTACGTGATTAAACTAATCATGTAAATGCAATTAACTAGGAAGTCGAGACACCAAGGAAAATCTTCATATTACAAAGTTATAATTTTCCTAATATATTTTTCCTAATTTTCCTAAGATATTTTAATATCTGATCAGTTAGTCTTCTAATTAATTAATTATTCTTTACCTCATGTTAGTCTCTTTCCAAACGTCGTAAATTGTTGGTTATCTGCACGAACCCAGACTTTACTATGAATCATCCATACACCAATTGTCTTAATAATTTATTTACTAACTAACTAAATAATCACAGAAATGCATAAACGAACAACACAGTAGATATTGTTACATGGAAATGATAGGGGAGGTTCCCGAGTGGGCTAAGCCGATATGACGGCTTGGCGGACAAAGGAAAGTGGGTGTGGACTGAGAAGGGCAGGAAAGACAAAAATGAGTCACTACATAGTTGATAATTATATGAATTGAAATGCTAATCCTTTGCACATGAATGCTCACTCATTCGGGAATAATTGCAATCAATATATATATATACACCCAGTGTGTCGTCGTGATCTCTTGTGGAATTGTCAGTCCTTCTGTTGTAAAGTTCATCCGAGCGTCTCTCTGCTTCCCTGAAGTCTTTCGTGGTTCGATTGGATGCTTCAGAGTACCATTCAGAAATGTACTTATAGATAGATGTTTCGGCGGTTGTTGGTCTTAGCATTTCTGGTTGAAATAATGTCTAGTTGCAGACTAGTAATTAGTATCTAAGATTTGCTCTTATTCTGTCAGGATCGATAGTCTCAACTGTGTAGCCAGTGCTCCACATGGTATGGTAAGGAATTCAACAACCATTACAAACTTAGCTTATACTGAGGTTTTTGTGGTCTAAACTAAACCTGTGCCCCCTCAGCTGACTGAGGTATGCGTGGTCTGAAGAGGATTTCTTCAGGTGTTTTTTTATTCATAACAGTAGAAAAGGGCTGTTTCATGACATCAGATCATCTCTGTGCTTATGGGGGCGGGCCAATGACTTAGTTAAACTTTAAAGGGAATACAATGCTCTCACATTAACATCATTACATCATTTCACAAATACTTTCATCTTTAATCGTTCATTTTATACAGTAATTAGACGCAAACCTCATACTGGAGGCACCTGTATAAACAAGAGTTATGGTAATGTCGCTGTATTGTCTTTCATGAGGTCACAAACATGAAACAAAACGGACCGGGTCGTAGCTGGCTTCTCCACCAACCGTTTACACATTCTCCAAAACATGATATTGTTCAGATCTCAAGTTCTGTGATGTAGAAGAAGTTCCCTTTGTTCTACTGTGAAACTCTCTCTCTCTCTATACTGCATGGCCAGGAGGAGAGAGTCTCCTCCAGAAATGTACAACCTGAGATAACAGAACCTTGGGTATAGGAGGGAGAGAGAGGGGGATGCCATGCTCTATACCCAGAAAGAGCCACGTCATGACAGTTCCCAGAACCAATGAGAAACCAAAAATGTGCGTTCCCACAACTTCCAAGGAACCAAATGTCCTTGCTGGGGAGACAAAAAAGTACAGGGTCTGGACAGCACTTGTGCCAGTTGATTTAAATTGGGTATTTGTCATTACTCAAACTCAGAACTTCTTGCTAAAAGGCTAATTAAATTTGACTCTGCCTAAAGTTGCTGCCAGTCTTTCTTTCGTTTTGTGATTTGATTTTAGTCTATAGTCTTTATCCTTGCAGTGAAGCACTTTAGGAGAATTGTAGTGCAAGCTCTGTTTTTGTTCTTGTGGTGTTGTTGTTGACCTTGCAGTTTCTTCAGCCTCACACTCCTCGCCTTTGGTCTTTTTTCATACTTTATTTGTATATGTGGTAAACTCTGCCTTAAATATTCCCTTTTCTTCCCACAAACTGCCAGTGACAGTTTTGTGACACATTCACAGAGGAATAACACTTTAAATGGCACAGTAAACCATTACCAAAAGTGAATGTTCCACGTCGGTTTTAAAACCACTATATACAAACTTATGTAGAATTTGAAGGATTGTAAGTCTTGTTTGGATGATCAATGCTTGATTGTTAAGTGTCTATTGCACGTAAAACAATTATTGATCTAATCACTCCTTGTTGCTTGGCATCTAGCGAGGTTGGCCTCTCACTGCTTCTCTCTGTGCAGCTGGTAAATCCTAGCTGGAGACATGGGAGATCAGTCAGCCTGGAGATTTACACCTGACATGCTCTTAAACCCCCTGGCCTAACACTGTGGGTGGCAGAGGGCTTGATGCCAAACACCAGGCCTACCCAGACCCACAGAGCAATTTAACTGCTGTGTTTGATAGATTTTATAGGTGCATCAGGCTCAGGCTGAGACTGATGCTGGGACGCCGCACTGAGCGAGGACACAAGCAAAAGAGAGCATTGATTGACCAATTCACTAGAACACACTTTTGAAAGGGTGCCAAAACGCCATAACTTACAGCTGCTCTCTGAATGCCTTTCCCTAAGGTGACATTCAGGCTAAAGCACTATAGTACAGTGCTGGGAGTGGAGACCATGTTGATCGTATTAAAACCAGGGGCATTTCATAGTGTATTTTATGATACGATTAGCATGTCACTACTACTCTGAACTAGACGGGTATATGGCGGTATCAGTATTGTCTGGCTGCAGACTCAGGATAGGTCGATGCCTCTGAGTGTTCAAATGTCACTGGTGCTCAGTGGCTAATTATGAAAGAAACTTAGGATATATTATTTATTTGTTTATTTGTTCCGTTCTATTGAAGCAAGATGACTTAATGACGTCCCACAGCTATTCATCTTTAGACATACAGGGTACCTCTGAGCGACTTTGTCAGCAAGCCACCCAGAGAGTGCGAGCCGGAACCTGACATTTGACTAATTGCTCTCATTTGAGAATAATCACTGCTCTGATGTATTGGCGATGCACAGCAGCGACAACACAACACACAGGAACCCCTGTCAGGTTTGTGACCTGCTTCACTCCCTGAATCCAGGAGAAATGGCTAAAACCACCAAATTACACCAATAAACAACTGTGCTAATTAGATAGGAAAAGAGCAGAAGAGGTTAATAGAATGGAAGGGGGCCCTGCTGGTGGCCCCCCAGGTTGGCAGTAATTATTGCAATCATTGGTTATTTCAGGGAGATTCTCATTGGAGCCCTGCATTGTCTCTATGTGTATCAATGAAGGGCGAGGCTAATCCACACAACAATCATTCATCTCCCTGTAACATCTGCTGTTGCAGAATACTCAGCTATACCATCACCCTTCTTTCTCTCTCATTCTCTCCTTCTCTGTCCGAGCCCTGTTTGAGTGACTCTTACCTGTCCTTGGCCCTGAGTGACTCTTACCTGTCCTTACCTGTCGATCACTTTATGTTTGATGAAGACCTCAATGATGGGCCTCCGGAACTGGAATGGAGGACACATTAAAGTTAGAGGAGGCAATAAAATAAATGATGTGCTATAGAGAGGTGTGTACAGGAAAACATTTCAAGTAAGAGATGGGGAAAGCCCTCTCCTTGAAGGTGAACATAAGGGCAACTTGGGGAGTGCATTGTACATAGCATCTGTCTTCATCATCACTTAACTGTTGTTTGCTGGTTTTACTAAACTGTCAACAACACTCTGGCCTCCTGGCCTTTACCTGTAAATGCCATGAAAATGCTGACAGTCTGCCAAAGCAGAGCTCCCAGGAAAGAACTGCTGCCTGCGTCTTCTTAGAATTCTACAGTGCTTTGTCAGAATTATAGTTCCCTACCTGCACTTACTATAGCTGCTGCTGCACTTAGCTGGTCTGGGCATTTATATTCTGGAGTCATCTATAACCATGGGCCTATTGAAAATTAATTTAGTAGTGGTTTTCTGTTAGTGAAATTGACTGTGTATTTAGGTCATCCAGGTTCCACTCTTTCTCATTCAAGCCTAATACAGGATGGTACTGGAACACATTACCAGACCACCATATAGTTGTTTGAGTGTCATCCATTTCTCATCCATCTCCTATGTTATTTAAAGTCAAGGACGTTCTATGGGGACTGTGTCTGTTCTTTGTTGCAGTTGTACTGTTTTTTTTATGATGTCATCATGAAACTGTCGCCCGGCTGCTAAATATAACCTTATGCCTGATTTCTGAGCAATTTCATGGAATATATAACTTGTATGCATCTGTATGGCTGGATCATTTGAGCAGGTGCTGGGTTTTCATCAGTTGCAATCGTCTTTCTCCCACTACAGGAAATGGCTTCTGCAAATGACTCCCCACTTTTCTCTCTTACTTGCTCATCCTGAATCGTAAATGCACTGTATGTGATTTTTTTGGAATCGCCAGTCAGACAAAGTACTATTAACTTCCAACAAGAAAGAAATTACACTGGTGCAGTAAATGTATTTATGACAATCAATTGATTACTTGCAGGTGAACTATTCAGAAAGAAACGGAAGTCAGTACCTAGTGGAAATGAATTGCATATTGTGATTTATTTGAGCCCATTTCATTGTGTATTATACAGTACTAACTAAGTTGATTTTGGGGTAACATTTTACTTGACACCTAGCGTCATAACATGCTATGACACGGTCATAATCATGTCATAATGTGTCATAACAGCTGACATGACTCTCATAACCTGTCATAATATGGTCACAACGCTGTCCTGACACATATGTATACTTGTTGTGACATATACTGCATTATTTTATGGCTGGTTATACAGGGACACCTACATAGTTCAGTTTCCGAGGTGTATTTGTTCGGTACTTTGTTTTGTGGCTCTACTGCTCTACTGATGCAGTCCATCTGAATGAGTTCTGTTGGATGGGTTTTAGGTTCTGGGATCAACATACTGTAGTGATGAGGCTGAGAGAAGCATGGTTGGGGAACCTTGTTTTTTAGAGCTCAGTCTCTCCACTCCCCAATGCCAACAATTTTTCCACCATTCCACCACTGAGCTGAAATGACACTTAGTAACCTTCTTCACTTATTTTTGTATTTTGTTGTTTGTTCTGCTTAAGTCACAATTTAAAATTGTGTCATCTTTATATGGACAGGGTTTAAATGATTGTGTGCCAATTTAGTAGAATTGTAATCTCTCCCCCATCGCCACCACCACTACCACCACAGCCCCGCCCCATGTCCTTCATCACCTGTGAAGGTCTAATCTTATCTGTGGCTGCTCCATGGCTGTTCATTAATAACTCAGAGAGCCCGTGGTCTTATCCAGCTCCCCCTCCCCATATAAGCTCTGACTGGGCTGGTTGGAGGGAGGCCTCCATGTATGGATCCAGTGTCCCATTGTGCCTGTCAGGCACATGCCCACCTCCACACCTGGTTGCTCCCCGATATGGGTTCTCTGTATGCCAACCCTGTGCCTGTGGTTATCAATCCAAAGACCCTTCCTTGGTTCCATTTAATGCGCTGCTGCAGACCTTATCCGATCAGGATGTAGTATTTTCCAAGATACGAGCCTATGCCACTTTATATAGGAAAATGACCTGCCACATGGGCAGCTGTTTGATAGTAAGAGGTCTTAAGTTGAAAGCTTTCCCTCTTTCCAAGGCTTTTCTTGCAAACTGTAGGCAATATCAGACAATGATATATGAATTGGATATAGTTAAGGGGCTCTGAATTTGATGGCTGCTCGCTGACACATTGCCGTGTCTTTGTTCTTGTTGGACCAACATTGCAGTCTCAATAATTGTCTTCTCACTGGTGAGGAGGGTGGATGTGAGTCGTGCGGTGACTGAGTGCCAAATTCAAAGATGTCACAAATTGGAATGGGTGGGCGGCAGAGGAGGATGGCGGATGGAGGGAGGACGGAACATAAATAGTTTGTTCTGGAAGCAGCAGGAAAGTTATGACACAGAGATTAAACAAATCGACCCTCGGTATCCCCAGCCGTTAGCCAATCTATAGTAATCAGTGTGACTGTATTGAGTCTCCACTCCACTTCATAGACCCTTACAAATCAGCAAAGAAAACACAGATCTGTCATCCATTTTCTTCAAAGGATCTTTAGAGAGAGAGAAAGTGTGTGTGTGTGTGTGTGTGTGTGTGTGTGTGTGTGTGTGTGTGTGTGTGTGTGTGTGTGTGTGTGTGTGTGTGTGTGTGTGTGTGTGTGTGTGTGTGTGTGTGTGTGTGTGTGTGTGTGTGTGTGTGTGTGTGTGTGTGTGTGTGTGTGTGTGTGTGTGTGTGTGTGTGTGTGTGTGTGTGTGTGTGTGTGCGTGCGTGTGTTTTTGTGTAATTTTACTAGGGTGGCAAGGTAGCCTAGCGGTTAGAGCATTGGGCCAGTAACGAAAAGGTCGCTAGTTTGAATCTCCGAGCTGACAAGGTGAAAACTCTGTCGATATGCCCTTCAGCAAGATACTTAACCCTAATTGCTCAAGGGTTACTGTTGATAATGGCTGGCTGTGTCCCCACATTTTGAGGGTGTCTCAGGGAGAGTTGGGATATGAAAAAAACACATTTCCAATTCACACATGTACAATACACACTTCTACATGTGAAATCAAACAAATATAAGCACCCACTAAATTTGTATTTTTAAGATCTACAGTAATCATAGAAGTATCACAACCTATTCAGATTGTCGTAAAATGGTCACGTCAACTATTTGCATAGTGATACATGGAGTACATTTGTCTTACATCAGTGTAACAGTGCTAATTTGTGAGCTTGTGGTGATCATTGAAACAGAAACAGTGCCCTCTGGGCAGTGATTAAAGCATTGATCAGGGTGCAGCCTGGCTCTAAGATTGATTTACTGGTGACGTCAAATCAAATGCTATGACACACACACACACACACACACACACACACACACACACACACACACACACACACACACACACACACACACACACACACACACACACACACACACACACACACACACACACACACACACACACACACACACACACACACACACACACACACACACGCACAAACACATAGTATTGCTATAACTCCTCACATTCATTAAACACCACCACAAAACAACCTCACCTGCTTGTCCAGTAGTCATTGGCATCCGTGTGCTTACATTCTTTAACCTTTGGATGACTCTCCAGTTTGTCCTACAGAGGACCAGGGACGATGAAATGCCCTATTACAAATGAATAATGAGCCTACTGGCAAGAGAAACATTCCTAATGTTTTGTCCAAATATCTAGCATTCATCGTCAATGATAATGTATTCCGCTCCAGTGCCAAACGGCTATATACTTGCAGCCAGGGGTGATTTCATCATGGATATGATTATTAAAAGACTGGAAGTTCAAATTCCCTCCATATAAATGAAATGCCTTGGGGCTGTATAGGCATCACAATAAGGACTTAGTTTGTTTTGGTCTGATTGATGCTTTTTATGCGTACAGCTCCAGCTTTGTTTGTTTATGCTAATGAGTGTGATGACCTGTTGGTGTTCCGACCTAGCAGTGAAATGGCAGCCAATGCTGCGGGAGTCGTCCATTGATCTCTGTTCAATGCATCGTTCTCATAGACAGACACAGACTTCCTGGATTAACAGAGCGAGACGGAATGAGAATGTGAAAGCATGCCACAAGACAAGTGCGTCCCTGCTGCTTCGATAATTTATACATGATTCCATCCTCTCCATTTTGTCTCAGCATCACATTTGAAATGATCGTTTCACCGATTAAAGAGGCTAATTTCCTTTCTCACTCATCACCAAGATGTCTATGCCCGTTGCCATGTGAGTTTGAAATGTATCCTGACCTAAAGGAGAGGTTTTCCATTGAGAGAAACGGCTGTGTTTATACTGTGGTTATTACCTTCCTTTAGTGCAGTGCTTATCAGCTGATATTGGGTTTAGAGTCAAAAGCCACAACCAAAATCTCTGTACGTGTGTGAGCTTGGACAAAATATCTATGTATTCTTGCTGGACTCAGACTAACTGATAAATATTTTTGCATTGCGTTATTCAATTGCGCATTTTTGATCTTAACTTGCAGTCACTCAAAGTATTCTCAGCTGATTCCCCAAATACAGGGAGGGCACTTGTATGCAATATAATGAATTAATAGATAATTATTTACATTTACTTTTTGTCAAAGAGTGTATTATAATGGGTAACCATTTTAAAATAGCATGATATTGTTTCCCTTATCTTTGAATATTACTCTGCATTACTCAGTGTGTTAGGTGTTGCAAACTAAAATTCCACTTTCACTTCTTCACCAGCCCACCACTGAGACTAGAGGCATGACCATGTTTCTCATATCAGGGTGTCACGACTTCCGCCGAAGTCGGTCCCTCTCTTTGTTCGGGCAGCGTTCGGCGGTTGACGTCACCGGCTTTCTAGCCACCGCCGATCCACTTTTCATTTTCCATTCCCTTTTGTCTTGGTTTTACACACCTGATTTCAATCCCACAATTACTTGTTCATTTTTTACCCCCTGTTCCCCCATGTTTTTTTTGTGAGTGACTGTTTACTGTATTTTCGGTCTGTCATAGTGTGCGTGTATTTGTTACTTTGTATATTTGACATTTTGAGTAAAAGTATGTTGATTACTCATATCTGCTGTCCTGTGCCTGACTCTCTACACCAGCTACACATAGGACCCATTACACAGGGGACCAGTCAAGATACTGTGCTTCACAGAGCAACATATTTGGTTTTGTTTCATGCTATGCTTCCTTTACTCCAGCCTACAGATCAATAATCTGCCTTTCTTTAGTAGGAAACCAAGATGGCGCCGATAGAGATGGCAACTTCACTTCAAGTCCTTAGGAAACTGTGCAGTATTTTGTTTTTTTATGTATAGACTAAATCAAGAAGCGCCCATGCTTAGGTCTATCCAACAATGGTCTGACCAATTGGATTCCACGCTCCAAGATTGCTTCAATCACGTGGACTGGGATATGTTCTGGGTAGCCTCAGACAACAACATTGACGTATCTGCTGACTTGGTGAGTGAATTTATAAGGGAGTGTATAGTAGATGTTGTAACCCACTGTGACTGTTATAACCTTCCCTAAACAGAAACCGTGGATTGATGGCAGCATTCGCGCAAAACTGAAAGCCCGTACCACTGCATTTAATCATGGCAAGGCAACTGGGAACATGGCCGAATACAAACATTGTAGTTATTCAATCAAACAAGCAAAGCATCAGTATAGAGACAAAGTGCATTCGCAATTCAACGGCTCAAACACGAGATGTATGTGGCAGGGTCTACAGACAGCCCAGTCGCAGACATCGAAATCTTGCTCCCAGACAAATTAAAGAACTTCTTTGCACGCTTTGTGGACAGTACAGTGCCACTGACAAGGCCCGCTACCAAAGACTGTGGGCTCTCCTTCTCCGTGGCCGATGTGTGTAAAACATTTAAACTTTTTAATCCTCACAAGGCCGCCAGCCCAGATGGCATCACGAGCCACATCCTCAGAGCATGCGCAGACCATGCTGGCCGGTGTGTTTACAGACACATTCAATCAATCCCTATTCCAGTCTGCTGTCCCCACATGCTTCAAGATGGCTGCCATTGTTCATGTTCCCAAGAAAGCTAAAGTAATTGAACTAAATGACTATCGCCCCGTAGCACTCACTTCTGTCATCATGAAGTGCTTTGAGAGACTAGTCAAGGATCATGACACCCTAGACCCACTCCAATTTGCTTACCGCACCAATAGGTCCACAGACAATGCAATCGCTATCACACTGAACACTGCCCTATCCTATCTGGACAAGTGGAATACCTATGTAAGAATGCTGTTCATTGACTACAGCTCAGCATTCAACACCATAGTACCCTCCAAGCTCATCATTAAGCTTGAGACCCTGGGTCTCAACACCGCCCTGTGCAACTGGATCCTGGACTTCCTGACGGGCCGCCCCCAGGTGGTGAAGGTATGAAACAACATCTCCACTCCTCTGATCCTAAACACTGGGGCCCCGCATTCTCAGTCCTCTCCTGTACTCCCTGTTCACCCACGACTGCATGGCCATGCACGCCTCCAACTCAATCATCAAGTTTGCAGACAACGCTACAGTGGTAGGCTTGATTACCAACAACGACGAGATAGCCTACAGGGAGGAGGTGAGGGCCCTCGGAGTGTGGTGTCAGGAAAATAACCTCTCACCCAATCTCAGCAAAACAAAAGAGATGATCGTGGACTTCAGGAAACAGCAAAGGGAGCACCTCTCATCAACATCTACGGGACAGCAGTGAACTGCACCGCCCACAACCGCAGGGCTCTCCAGAAGGTGGTGCAGTCTGCACAACGCATCAACCGGGGCAAACTACCTGCTCTCCAGGACACCTACAACACCCGATGTCACAGGAAGGCAAAAAAGATCATCAAGGACAACAACCTCCCGAGCCACTACCTGTTCTCCCCGCTTCCATCCAGAAGGCGAGGTCGGTAGAACTGCATCAAAGCTGGGACAGAGAGATTGAAAAACAGCTTCTATTTCAAGGCCATCAGACACTAGCACAGAGAGGCGGCTGCCTACCTGCAGACTTGATATCATTGGCCACTTTAATAAATGGAACACCTGTCACTTTAATAATGCCACATTAAGTATGTTTACATATCTCGCATTACTGATCTCATATGTCTATACAGTATACTGTATACTAACTACACTATCTATTCTATCCTATCTATTGCATCTTAGCCACTCTGTCACTGCTTTGTTGTGGAATTTGTTAGATATTAGTTATTTTTGTGGAATTTTTAGATATTACCTGCTGCACTTTCATATCTATAAACATTTCACTATACTCGCAATAACATCTGCTAACCGTGTGTATGTGACTAATAACATTTTATTTTATTTTATTTGAAAACATTATAGATGTGTTCATTAATGTGTGTTTTAACAAAATCCCTTTACATAAGATATTGAGATGTAAATATGTGATAAATATATGGAATGTGTAGTCAAGGATTGTCCTTGAAAGAGTCCAATCCTGATTATGTGTGTGTTCTCTTCTGTACTATAACCTGGGGCCCTGGGCAGTTGGGGGCCTATGGACAGTAATAGATCGGTATCTGGGAGGAGAGTTCTCTCTGGCCATCCTCAGAGACATGAGTCAGCTCCTGGTGATTAGAGGGGAAATGATTGTGTTCCGAGGGTTGATTAACAACAATCTAGCAGCACATTTTCTTTGTGAGGTCAGCCCTTTACCCTCTCCTGCATTATCCAATGCGTTCACTCTCCCACCTCTCTTTCTTCTCCCCCCCCCCTTCTCTCTCTCTCCATCTCTCTCTGTCGGCACCCACTCTTTCACATCTGGCCACACATTTTTTAAATGCCAATCTCTTTCTTGAAGGCTGCGTCTGTCCATGTCTGCCACTAATAGCAGAGGAAATAGATGGAGGTCTAACTGTGAGTTTTTGTTGTGGGCCCCCAGGAGCAGGGTCTGCCTGCTCAGCAGAGAGACCTCTCACAGCACTCTCTCAATCAGCCTTATTGATCAGCACTGCTATTGGCATAATCCCTGTGAATAAAATGCTGCTCTATTGAGTCCAAATCCCTACTGGGATTCAGAATGGAGAGACATAACCTTTTGCATCTTGACTTTGTGCACTTCTATTCAAGTCCTCCCCCCTAACAACCTTGCTCCCTTGCAGAGAGGAACGGATAGATCAGGTGGAAATGTCACAATGTGGTGTTGGAGCACAGAATCTCGCAAAAATACCTGTTTTTCTTCTTACTTTCCACAACTACAGTTTCAGCAGCAGATCAAGAGATAAATTATTGAATTGATTAATAAAATCCGGGGCAGGTCAAACCGTGTTTTTCTGGGCCTTGACTCACTTTTGATGACATCAAAGAGAGAAGGAGGCTTGACTTGTGCATCTAGATACACTCCCTGTTGTTACACCAGGAACCCCCTTGACATTTGAAATAATTGGAAGATGAAAAAGACAATGTTTATACAGATTCTCAGTGTACAGAATGTGCAGTGTTTTTTAACCACATCTTAAAGAACAAGCATGATATTTTCTCGTGATTTATACTGGTGTACGAGGAGGGAAACGACCTCTTCACATTTACTTGCCGATTTCAGAACAATTTCAACTTCCTAGAAAAAAGATTGCTTTAGTCATCTCAATAAGTGTTGCAAATGGCTAGAAATAGGGAATCCTTTCGGTCCATTTCTTAACATTAGCAGGCACTAGCCTTTTGGTCTGTCAATATCCCTTTTCTCTCTGTTACTGCCTTAAGGAACTGCCTTTATCCTTTGTTTCCCTGAGCCTCAGAATGACTTTAGGTAGTCGAGTCATTTCCCATATCATGTATTTATTTAGTAATTAATATGTATTTATTTATTTATTTGTGTATTAATCTATGATCTATGTATTTAATATTAAATAGTACACATTCCTTTTTCATTAGTTCTGTCGTTGTAAAGTTACTGTTTCTCAGTGGTCCTTTGTTTTCTGTTTGGCTGGAATATAGGGCAGTACAGTTTGGGTGCTTTTATCTGAAACAGTCTGTGTGCTGCTGTTCCGTAGCAGTTTTTTCCGGCAGCTTGCGGGATTGAGGAGACCCTTTCTGGGCAGCGTATGAGTCCCCGCTGCCACGTTCACTGGGAACGAGACATAAGAAGGGTCCAGACAGTTATGGAGGACGGAGTGCTCTGAGGAGGAGAGCGGTGGTGTGGGCGAGCCGGCTTGACTAGGACTGGGCTCACTGTCGTCAGTGTCTGGGGTCGCACAGCCGCCCTTCTCCTCATCTCCCTCCTCTTCATCCTCCTCGTCATCATCACAGCACAGGGCGTGGTATAGGATCTTGTCACTGAAGCGAACTCTCTCTCTGGTGCCGGATGTGCGAGAGGTCTTGTGGCTGTGTGTGGAGCTGGTGGCCTCTTCGCTGGCACTGGACGAGTCTGGGGTGACTATGAGAGGTCCGTTAGGGATGGACAGCCCCCCATTCATTTGGGAGTAGGCTGAGGCGGTTGTGGGGGGTGGGGTTGGGGTCTGGGTCTGGGTAGGGATGCACCCACGCCCCGCCCCCGGCTCCAGCCCTGCCTCCGTGGGCTGCTCTGTTGGCACTGCTTTGCGGGCGGCGTTTGCTGCAGCGACGGAGGCCTCCAGATAGCTGCAGAACTCCCAGCTGTCTGAGAGCACGTCAGGATTGAGGAAGTCCAGCCTGAAGGCCTCTCCCAGGCCCCTCTCGCTGCTGGACGTGCTGCTCGCTGTGGCCACTGTCCAGTCATCCAGCTCCAGGTCAAAGTCAAAGTCTGACGTCAGCTTGTCGATCTGACCCACCACCTAGAAGAGTAGAGAGAGGGCAGAATAAATGTTTAGGAGATATGGTCTACATCATTATACATTATGTTTTTGACTTAATATGTTGTTAACTATACATGAATATCCTTTCCATTATTAAGACAAATACTTCACACACCACCTGGGATAGCAAGGAGGGAGGCGCGAGGGGGGGGGCAGATGATTTGAAGGTATAGACATGTTTTTAAACACTACTTTACAATAATATGATGTTTTAACGTCCACTATGAAGACATATAGTGGGGTCTGAAATGATTGAAACCCTTGATGAAGATGAGCAAAAATGACATGTTTAAAATCAATAATTCAAATACTGAGCTATATTGTATTGTCATTTCTAGTATTTTACTAGAAATGCTCAGAGAAAGAGATTTTGTTTAGTAAGTAAGAAAACATATCTCAAAAAGGGAGGGTTGAAAATGATTGACAACCTTTCGATACTTCACCTTGCGATGATAACGGCACTGAGCCTTTTTCTAAAATGTTTTTTGAGTTTGTGAACGCAGTGGGAGGGATCCTACATCATTCCTCCAAAAAGAATCCTTCCAGATCCTTGATATCCTTCGTCTGCCCTTAAGGACTGCCAATTCAAACCATAGGTTTTCAATGGGGTTCAAGTCCGGAGACAGATGTTGATTCTGTGGCCAATTCACCAATTATTTATGGATTTTGTTGTGTGCTTGGTGTGATTGTCTTGCTGGAAGATCCACTTGTGGCCAACATACAGCCTCCTGGCAGAGACAACCAGGTTTTTGGCTAAAATGTCCTATACTGGGTAAATTTGGTGATGCCGTTGACCTTCACAACGGCCCAGTGGAACAGTGGACGCATAACATCAAAGATCCCACCTCTTTAAGGAATACCTAGGATAGGTTAAGTAATCCCTCTCACCCCACCCCCCCTAAGTTTTAGATGCACTATTGTTAAGTGACTGTCCCACTGGATGTCATAAGGTGAATGCACCAATTTGTAAGTCGCTCTGGATAAGAGCGTCTGCTAAATGACTTAAATGTAATGTAAATGTAAATCTGCCCTGAAATGTAAGACACTGTCACTAGCTGGCTACCACTTGGTACTATACCCTGCACCTTAGAGGCTGCTGCCATATGTACATAAAATCATTGAACAATGGTCACTTTAATAACGCTTACATACTGTTTTAACCACTTTATACTGTATTCTAGTCATGGCTCATACTATATAACTACTGCTGTACATACCTTTTCAATTCATATACTGTCTATACTGTCTATACATACCAGTCATATACAGTGGGGCAAAAAAGTATTTAGTCAGCCACCAATTGTGCAAGTTCTCCCACTTAAAAATATGAGAGAGGCCTGTAATTTTCATCATAGGTACACTTCAACTATGACAGAGAAGAAAAAAATCCAGAAATCACATTGTAGGATTTTTCATGAATTTATTTGCAAATTATGTTGGAAAATAAGTATTTGGTCAATAACAAAAGTTTATCTCAATACTTTTTTAAATACCCTTTGTTGGCAATGACAGAGGTCAATGTTTTCTGTAAGTCTTCACAAGGTTTTCACACACTGTTGCTGGTATTTTGGACCATCCCTCCATGCAGATCTCCTCTAGAGCAGTGATGTTTTGGGGCTGTTGCTGGGCAACACGGACTTTCAACTCCCTCCAAAGATTTTCTATGAGGTTGAGATCTGGAGACTGGCAAGGCCACTCCAGGACCTTGAAATGCTTCTTACGAAGCCACTCCTTCGTTGCCCGGGCGGTATGTTTGGGATCATTGTCATGCTGAAAGACCCAGCCACGTTTCCTCTTCAATGCCCTTGCTGATGGAAGGAGGTTTTCACTCAAAATCTCATGATACATGGCCCCATTCATTCTTTCCTTTACACGGATCAGTTGTCCTGGTCCCTTTGTATAAAAACAGCCCCAAAGCATGATGTTTCCACCCCCATGCTTCACAGTAGGTATGGTGTTCTTTGGATGCAACTCAGCATTCTTTGTCCTCCAAACACAACAAGTTGAGTTTTTACCAAAAAGTTATATTTTGGTTTCATCTGACCATATGACATTCTCCCAATTTTCTTCTGGATCATCCAAATACTCTCTTGCAAACTTCAGACGGGCCTGGACATGTACTGGCTTAAGCAGGGGGACACGTCTGGCACTGCAGGATTTGAGTCCCTGGCGGCGTAGTGTGTTACTGATGGTAGGCTTTGTTACTTTGGTCCCAGCTCTGCAGGTCATTCACTAGGTCCCCACGTGTGGTTCTGGGATTTTTGCTCACCGTCCTTGTGATCATTTTGACCCCATGGGGTGAGATCTTGCGTGGAGCCCCAGATCAAGGGAGATTATCAGTGGTCTTGTATGTCTTCCATTTCCTAATAATTGCTCCCACAGTTGATTTATTCAAACCAAGCTTCTTACCTATTGCAGATTCAGTCTTCCCAGCCTGGTGCAGGTCTACAATTTTGTTTCTGGTGTCCTTTGACAGCTCTTTGGTATTGGCAATAGTGGAGTTTGGAGTGTGACTGTTTGAGGTTGTGGACAGGTGTCTTTTATATTGATAACAAGTTCAAACAGGTGCCATTAATACAGGTAATGAGTGGAGGACAGAGGAGCCTCTTAAATAAGAAGTTACAGGTCTGTGAGAGCCAGAAATCTTGCTTGTTTGTAGGTGACCAAATACTTATTTTCCACCATAATTTGCAAATAAATTCATTAAAAATCCTACAATGTGATTTTCTGGATTTTTCTTATTTTGTCTGTCATAGTTGAAGTGTACTTATGATGAAAATTACAGGCCTCTCTTATCTTTTTAAGTGGTTGAAGTTGCACAATTGGTGGCTGACTGAATACTTTTTTGCCCCACTGTACATGTATGTACATATTTATTTATATTCCGGTCTCTGACATTGCTCATTCTGATAATGCTCATTCTGATGTCTTAATTTATTGTCCTTTTTTACAAAATAAAAAAATGGTGATTAGGTGTGTATTGTTATTGTTTTGCTAGATATTGATGCATTGTTTGAGCTAGAAACATAATCATTTCGCTGCACCTGCGATAACAACAATAAAACTGTGTCCGTGACCAATAAACTTTGATTCGATTTGGATTTGATCTAACTCCATATTTTACAGTAGGTAAAATAGAAAATACGGTGGTGGATCTTTGATGTTATGTGGCTATTTGCTTCCACTGGTCCTAGGGCCATTGTTAACAGCATCATGAACTTTATTCAGTACCAGGCGGCTACCAGGTGGCTGAAATTTGGCCACAAGTAGATTTTTTAGTAAGACAATAACCTTAAACACACATCGCAATCCACAAAGAAATGGTTAAGTGGCCACAAAATCAACATTTTGCAATGGCCATCTCGGTCTCCGGACTTGAACCCCATTGAAAACCTGCGGTTTGAACTGAAGAGGGCTGTCCATAAGAGCAGTAAAATGATATCAAAGATCTGGAAGGATTCTGTTTTGAGGAATGGTCTAAGATCCCTCCCAATGTGTTCTCCAATATTTTTTTAAAGGCTCAGTGCCGTTAACCTCGCATGGTGAGGTATTCAAAGATATTAAAAACAGAGATGCCAACAATATTGACCCCTACTTTTTTTGAGAAAGAAAATTATAATTTGGAAAACAAAATCCCTTTCTCTGAGAAATTGTATTAGTTTAAAATAACGTAATTCCCTTTTTTTGTAGAGCACAGGTCTACAATATAGTTCCCGTATTTGAATGATTTATTTTATGCAGTCATTTTCACTCTTTACACGATTCGATTTAAGATACCTATACATTCTACTAGTATGAAGAAAATGTACTTCACACTAAATCAAGCCGTGATGAAGCTTGACTTTCACCCACTGTACAGGGAGTCAAACTAGCAGGGTAGTTTATCAACCTGGCTTGGCAAAATCAACCTCAATACTCCTCATCAGCATCCACCCATGCTGTATGAGTGTTTATGGTCTCATGAATAGAAAGCACTTGAGCCCACAACACCATTGATTTTGTTGATTTGCTGATGGCACATAAAATTCGAGCCTCAAACACTTGACATTTGAGCACCTTAATCAACACATCGCGCTCTCGTAAGCAATCTATTGTAAAATGGAAAAATGCTCAGCATTCATGTAGTTTGTAAGTGATACATTTCTCTAAACCCTTCGACAATTAATACTAGTGTTTCTCAGAACATGTGCATATGGAATTGGAGCAACATTTTTGTTGAAGAACTGAGATATGCTGATCTTTTTTACACCAAATCTGCTATTTGCTATTTGCCTCTGTGCTTTCAACTGCTCATTGTGACATCAAATGAGCAGTATCAGAAACAATCCCCTGTCTGCATGAGGGATTAAAACCCTAATTAATTATTTCAGCACAATGACTTTAAAGGAGCAATTAACAGTCCCAAAGACCTGACTACACAAATACCCTGATTAAAAACCCAGTATCAGTCAGCTGATGTGCTAACTGATTGCTCAGGTGATATCTAGTGCAAACACAGCCATTTGGCATCAAAGAGCTTCATAATCTCTGACAGATCACGACAGGACAGAATCTTACATAAATACAATGGGGCAAAAAAAAGTATTTAGTTAGCCACCAATTGTGCAAGTTCTCCCACTTAAAAAGATGAGAGAGGCCTGTAATTTTCATCATAAGTACACTTCAACTATGACAGACAAAATGAGAAAAATCCAGAAAATCACATTGTAGGATTTTTCATGAATTTATTTGCAAATTATGGTGAAAAATAAGTATTTGGTCACCTACAAACAAGCAAGATTTCTGGCTCTCACAGACCTGTAACTTCTTCTTTAAGAGGCTCCTCTGTCCTCCACTCGTTACCTGTATTAATGGCACCTGTTTGAACTTGTTATCAATATAAAAGACACCTGTTCACAACCTCAGTCGCACTCCAAACTCCACTATTGCCAAGACCAAAGAGCTGTCAAAGGACACCAGAAACAAAACTGTAGACCTGCAACAGGCTGGGAAGACTGAATCTGCAATAGGTAAGAAGCTTGGTTTGAAGAAATCAAATGTGGGAGCAATTATTAGGAAATGGAAGACATACAAGACCACTGATAATCTCCCTCGATCTGGGGCTTCACGCAAGATCTCACCCCGTGGGGTCAAAGTGATCACAAGAACGGTGAGCAAAAATCCCAGAACCACACGGGGGGACCTAGTGAATGACCTGCAGAGAGTTGGGATCAAAGTAACAAAGACAATCAGTAACACACTACGCTGCCAGGGACTCAAATCCTGCAGTGCCAGACGTGTCCCCCTGCTTAAGACAGTACATGTCAAGGCCCATCTGAAGTTTGCTAGAGAGCATTTGGATGATCCAGAAGAAGATTGGGAGAATGCCATATGGTCAGATGAAACCAAAATATAACTTTTTGGTAAAAACTCAACTCATCGTGTTTGGAGGACAACGAATGCTGAGTTGCATCCAAAGAACACCATACCTACTGTGAAGCATGGGGGTGGAAACATCATGGTTTGGGGCTGTTTTTCTGCAAAGGTAACAGGATGACTGATCCTTGTAAAGGAAAGAATGAATGGGGCCATGTATTGTGAGATTTTGAGTGAAAACCTCATTTTATCAGCAAGGGCATTGAAGATGAAACGTGGCTGGGTCTTTCGGGAGGAATGGGCCAAAATACCAGCAACAGTGTGTGAAAACCTTGTGAAGAATTACAGAAAACTTTGACCTCTGTCATTGCCAACAAAGGGTATATAACAATGTATTGAGATAAACTTTTGTTACTGACCAAATACTTATTTTCCACCATAATTCGCAAATAAATTCATTAAAAATCCTACAATGTGATGTTCTGGATTTTTTTTCTCATTTGTCTGTCATAGTTGAAGTGTACCTATGATGAAAATTACAGGCCTCTCTCATCTTTTTAAGTGGGAGAACTTGCACAATTGGTGGCTGACTAAATACTTTTTTGCCCCACTGTATGTAGTGTCTATTTAGAAAATAGAAAAAGAACAAAGCCTTGCATTGCCCACCAACAACTGTTCACAGTTGTGAAGTTCTGTGAAGTTCTCACAACGGACTATAGGGAGGCTACAGTACATCATACAACAGAGGAGTGATGGAGGGTGTTATCATGCAATATTTGTTCAAAACGTACCGATTTGTATTATTTACAAACCCAAAGCTTCCTGTTCTTATCATAGTCCATATCATGGTAGTGAATTCAACCATCTGCATTTGAACCAGTCTTGGAACAGCCCATCCTCATATTACTGATTTCAATCATTCTGTTTCTTTGTAGTATATCTAATGCAGGCATGTGACGTGTGTATCTGTATAGGGCTTTGGGTAAACAGATTGTCAGGTTTGTGTATGGTGTGCATAGGTTTCTGTGTGGGTGTGCCAGGCCTGGCTGAGCAGCTTTACATGCCACAGGAGCTTCAGTACCAGGGCTATGGTTTTCCTCCATTGACAGTCAGCCCTGTGGGAGCAGATCCTCTGTGGGGGCACTAAGCGGCGAGCTGAATGGGTAAACCAACCTGTCTGTTGAATGATTTGCAGACTTTAAACTAATGCGGGATGATTCTCACACCCAGAGGGAATGGAATGGCTTTGTTTAGTTGATTACTCATCCTGGGAAAAAAAGGGATATAATTGAATCTATGTGTTTAGAAAAGTATGGTCTGTCAGAATCATTTCACCAGTCCGCCTGAACGCCTGACGCTGACCTAATTTAACTGCCTTAATTGGATATCAATTAATAAAGAACAGAGGCATATCATTTCCAGTCATAATATGTTAGACAAATCCCTTTTGTAAAAAAACAAAATGGATTTGAACACAAAAGAATGGCAAACACTGACTACCAGCCAAAGCCTTTTTGACTGACACATCTGCTAAGATAAGATATTTAAATGCCACAAACTATGATTATAGTCGTTCAACATCATTGGTGGCCCAGCTCATATCCTATCATGAGATATTCTCCCCAGGATTAACCCACAGTGAGCCCTCTCTCCCAGGCACTGTTACATCGTCATCAGCTTCCAGCATGTACGCTAATTTAGCTTGATAACAGTCTAGGTCACATATTCTTTAATTTTTATTTTATTTATTTAACTAGACAAGTCAGTTAAGAACAAATTCCTATTTTCATTGACAGCCTAGGAACAGTGGGTTAACTGCCTGTTCAGGGGCAGAACGGCAGATTTTGTACCTTGTCAGCTCGGGGATTTGAACTTGCAAGAACAACATATAGGCTCAATGCAGCAACAGTGATCAGTAATCTCAGTCTTTTCTTCCAGGAAGAAAGAAGAATGTGGCATGAGTGAGCTATGGAGTGAATTATTGGGTAAACAGATTGCCTAAGCGTAAAGGATGAATGAACACATCAGGAACAAGTCATTAGTGAGGGACACACTGTGTTTGGAATGGAGAGAGCACAATGAGGACCAGCAACAGTAATTACAAGCTTTAGAGTAAAATCACATCCTTTTGTTGAGTTCCATAGCTCATGATGTCACAGCAGATTGCAGCTGGACCACGACACAGAATCGGCTTTGAAACATTGTTTGGCTTAACACCTGACTTGTAAAAGAGCACTTTTTTCTATTGAATAGAGCTAAACACTCTTCATATTTACAAATGCTGACAAGTAGAATATAACAGGAAACCTTGTGGCACAATTGTTGGACCTCAGGGTGCAAGGCCATTGGTTTCCATCCACCCCTCGCCATTTTCTATTGGAATTGTTATTTGGTCCTTTGTAGCTCAACTGCAATACAGTTGTAGCTACAGTGACCTATCCAGTCCACTTACTACTGTTTCAGTAACAACATCAAGGTTTTACTGCTAACCTACAAAGCATTACATGGACTTGCTCCTACCTATCTCTCTGATTTGGTCCTGCCATACACACCTACATGTACGCTACGGTCACAAGACGCAGGCCTCCTAATTGTCCCTATCATTTCTAAGCAAACAGCTGGAGGGAGGACTTTCTCCTATAGAGCTCCATTTTTATGGAATGGTCTGTCTACCCATGTGAGAGACGCAGACTCGGTCTCAACCTTTAAGTCTTTATTGAAGACTCATCTCTTCAGTAGGTCTGATGATTGAGTGTAGTCTGGCCCAGGAGTGTGAAGGTGAACGGAAAGGCACTGGAGCAACGAACCGCCCTTGCTTTCTCTGCCTGGCTGGTTCCCCTCTCGCCACTGGGATTCTCTGCCTCTAACCCTATTACAGGGGCTGAGTCACTGGCTTACCAGTGCTCTTCCATGCCGTCCCTAGGAGGGGTGCGTCACTTGAGTGGGTTGAGTCACTGACGTGGTCTTCCTGTCTGGGTTGGCGCCCCCCCTTGGGTTGTGCCGTGGCGGAGATCTTTGTGGGCTATACTCGGCCTTGTCTCAGGATGGTAAGTTGGTGGTTGAAGATATCCCTCTAGTGGTGTGGGGGCTATGCTTTGGCAAAGTGGGTGGGGTTATATTCTGCCTGTTTGGCCCTGTCCGGGGTTATCATCGGATGGGGCCACAGTGTCTCCTGACCCCTCCTGTCTCAGCCTCCAGTATTTATGCTGCAGTAGTTTATGTGTCGGGGGGTCAGTCTGTTATATCTGGAGTATTTCTCCTGTCTTATCCGGTGTCCTGTGTGAATTTAAGTATGCTCTCTCTAATTCGCTCTTTCTCTCTTTCTATCTTTCTATCACTCAGAGGACCTGAGCCCTAGGGCCATGTCTCAGGACTACCTGGCATGATGACTCCTTGCTGTCCCCAGTCCACCTGGCCGTGCTGCTGCTCCAGTTTCAACTGTTCTGCCTGTGGCTATGGAACCCTGACCTGTTCACTGGACGTGCTACCTATCCCAGACCAGCTGTTTTCAACTCTCTAGAGACAGCAGGAGCGGTAGAGACACTCTCAATGATCGGCTATGAAAAGCCAAAATGGTAAGGTAGCCAATTATATACCAGGGGTGTTGAAGCTTTATTACTACTACCTGTCTGTGTGTAATGTCCTGTCACGGATTTGTGCTCCTTTTATGCAGTTTGTCTTGTTGTTCCGGTCGTTGTATTTGAAGCAGCAACATGACCAAGCTGTTGAGGTCAAAACCAGCAAATGTGATAATGAGTGTTTGAATTGCCTGTTGACAAGGAGGCAGATATTTACCGCATGCTCTTATCACTCCATTGATGTATAAACGGATGTTTAATGTGGTACGTTTGCTTCGGTATGCATTGGTGGTTTTGATGTAGTAAACAAAGGAAATCCCTCATCTCTTGAAAATACTTTGCATACATGTAATCTAAATAGGTTATATGTATTCGTTTTGTAATTCACAGACCAATATGTATCATTCCAACCTAATGGCTACAGACCATTTTGTATTTTTGTTGGTAGTAGCAGTGTAGAATGACTTACAGAGGTCGGAGTCTGGAAAAAAAATAATAGTGGCTGCCAGCTACTGCCATGATTTTAACCACTGTCATCATTCCTCTATTCATTTACCACTACCCTATTACTTATATAATCTACTACTACTACTACTACTACTACAACTACTTCAAGTGCCAGTTTTATTGCAACTACTGTACTACAATTGCTGCTATGCAATCAATGCAGCATTATTTTAATGAGACATGCAAAACACGTTAAATGTAATAACCATCTCTGAGTTTTCATGAGACAGATACACATGCTGTATTAGTGAATCCTTCCTCTGTGATGCAGACTATCTGATTTAAAACCATTACACAATATTTATGTGACCCTCCATCTGTTCCTGTGTCTCTCTCTCTCTCTGCATTTCCCCCTGTCATTTTTCAAGTTTACTTCAAAAAGTTTGCAGCGCAAACTCATTAATTATGTCACATCAAGCGTCTGGCATCGATTTTATTTTTCAGAGCGAAAATGTGAAATGTGTTCAATAGCGCAATTAAAACGTCTCAATGTCATTTTATTCTCAACGTGTCACAACGGATTCCCAGCCTGTCGTTGTGCAGCACTTCTAGTGTTGGGGAGCAGTTCATGCCAATTAGAAAGCCTCAGCAATTACCAAAATAGCCTAGCATGCTGACTCTGAAGTGAAACGTTTGCAAATATAGTTTTAATGTATTTGGTTCCTGCAGCTTCCCAGCTCCTCCTCACCCAGTGCTCCATGCCTGTTTCCACATAATTTAGCTCTCCTCAGTACAAGGATAGCAGAGCGTCCTGTTGTTGGAGTATCTCTGAGATACTGTTTATCACATCCCACCGAAACTAATTCATCATCCTAGCTCCAATCTGAAAGGACATGTTTACTGAATTCCCTTGAAAAAAAGCTTTTTATTGTCCAATGAAAATTGTAGGTCTGCTGTGCTTCTGAAACATAAATAGTTCTGTATTTATTTATTTTTTTACTCCTAAAGGGCACCTTACTCACAGTCTATTCAATCTAAATATTCCCTTTTCTCTGGTAAAGTTTTCATTCAGGAACATTCCATAATTGACCCTGCAAAGTGTGAGGTTTGATAAGGGAGGAGGAAGAAGTCACAACAGCCATGTTAGAAAGACCTGCCTGATTTAGGTCAACCTGATTGGTGAGACTGTGATGTTTCTCGGTGTTGGCACCGGCGGGATAAACGATGTCTTTGAAATGCTCCCTGCAAGCTGTAATTATCCTGTCATGAGAGAGGACTATAAGCCTGGAGGTTCACGTGCATCCCTCCCTCCCTCCCTCATTACACTTTTTAATCTTTCCCTCCAAAACACTCATCTTTATGGAAGCCTTAAAGGGGCTGTGCATATTCACAAACAACACAGTCGCCGTGATGACGATGAGAGCAGAGCCGGCGACACTCCCTGACAACTCGCTAATCAAAAGCAGAATCACAATCTCACTGCATAATGGACATCAATCAAAACAGGACAGAACCAAGTTTAGGATTCCGACTGCAGCCAGAGTGCTGTCCTGGAGGGCTGATACATCACATCAACCACTGTTTTTACTCCACTGCTCTCCATAGCTCAATCCAGGTCATTATTTTGGCCGACTGACTCCCCCCACCTGCCATTTGGTATACACTGTAACTAATTGGTATGTTTCTGTATAAACATAGAGGGAGATTGTAGGGACCAGAGATGTATGGCATAAATACTGAAACACTCTGTGGAAGAACAGACCATGCTTTTAATAGTACCACAGAGTGTGTTCCACCGACCAAGGCATGGCTGTGTACTGTAGCAATGCATGCTGGACATTTATGGCGGTTCTCCTTCATTGGTTCTATCTTCGAGGATCCCCAGCGCTTGTAATGACCTGAAATAGATGGAGGCACCACGCTACTGGGCTTCTCACTGTGTCTGCTTCCCAGAGATAGCGCTTGGATTAAGCACCAGGCAGCTCGTGTGGCATCAGGTCACGCTGGGAGCAGCCTAGGAAATGAGTGTGTTGTGAGAAGCAGTCAGGCCAAGCTGACCCTTTTAATGACTTGGTTGCCGAGCAGTTTCTACTGTACCAGGCAGACACATCATAGACACTGTCTTTCTGTGGGAGGGACAGTAAAGGCCTGGCTGCCAGTGATAGTTTGGGGTGTGTTGGACTAGGGATGGGGAGAGTAGGGACATAGGGATCGGGCTGGGTGTTGTTGGTAGAGAGGACGTCGCACCACAGGAAGAAGCTCAGCCCAATCCAGCGGTAAATCTTCCAACCTCGCTGACAGAGAGAGCGGAAGTCTCACTGAAAGCAACAACCCAGTGAGCAGACAATTCCCCCAGTCAAGATTATCTCAAAACCAGCTCAGTTTAATGAAGTATTTGGATGAGAGAGAGTGCCTGTGTGGTTTGTGTGCGTGTCCATGAATAGGTGTTTGAGTGTCTGTGGTGGTGGGTATTGGGCAATATTTTTACATGATCGTTTCTGTTTACAGTACAACAGTGTCAACATAAGAAAACATCTGATCCATAAATTGAGCTGCCCTAACCCTATTCCTCAATGAGACCCTGGTCTGTGTGTGTTCTCATTGTTCTGGGGGCTGCCCTAATCCTATTCCTCAATGAGACCCTGGTCTGTGTGTGTTCTCATTGTTCTGGGGGCTGCCCTAACCCTATTCCTCAATGAGACCCTGGTCTGTGTGTGTTCTCATTGTTCTGGGGGCTGCCCTAACCCTATTCCTCAATGAGACCCTGGTCTGTGTGTGTTCTCATTGTTCTGGGGGCTGCCCTAACCCTATTCCTCAATGAGACCCTGGTCTGTGTGTGTTCTCATTGTTCTGGGGGCTGCCCTAACCCTATTCCTCAATGAGACCCTGGTCTGTGTGTGTTCTCATTGTTCTGGGGGCTGCCCTAACCCTATTCCTCAATGAGACCCTGGTCTGTGTGTGTTCTCATTGTTCTGGGGGCTGCCCTAACCCTATTCCTCAATGAGACCCTGGTCTGTGTGTGTTCTCATTGTTCTGGGGCCACAGGGGGCTCTAGGAGCCATGCCCAGGAGAAAGAAAAGCAGTATGCACTTTCCTCTAAATACAGGGCACACGATCAATATGCTACTGGCATTTCCAGGTTTCCTTGGCCCGCTACGCTTATCTTAATGGGAGTGCGGCCCTATTTTATTTTATTGTGTGAACCCCATATATCATTACCCAACAAATGTAGCCTGCTCGACCATACCGAAGTAGAAATATTGAAGCCTAGAGAAATACTATTTATGCAATTTATTTTTTGTTTCACTGTGCACTACTACATATCTGTGGCGAATCCATTTCTATTCCATCTTGTTTGTCTTTGTTGTGTTCACTCAAGTAAAGGTCTCTGTAGTCATTTCCATGGAAACACTTACAGGAACATCCTACAATCAATGATATGTTACTAGGCATGGTTCCCATACTAATCAGATATGAGTTTCCATCTAGGCAAATCCGCTTATGTTTACAATGTCTCTTTACCAGCCTATGAACATGAGTATCCCTGCATGGATAGCAATTGACTTATTGGTGGATAGATTTGATAGGTAGATTTGAACGTTCAACAAAGTGCACTGTAGATAACAGGATGTCCAAGAGGTCATGAAACCAGAAAATGGGGCATGATGGGTACTCTGCATAGGTGAATTCAGTGCTTTGCAAGATGATGCACTCCTCACCATAGTGAAGTAGAAATTGGATATATTGAAATGACTAAAAAATGTGTCTTTGCTTCCAGCTTTCCGCCATTTCTATATGTGACAATCTGTAGGGCGTTCTTCTCAACTGGTGACAAAACCTGTCACAACGCGTCTCCTTCACGCTCTCTCTCCTACAAGCGGTAGGATGTCTTTGAAGCTGCAACACCCTTATCAGACATTTTACAGAGGGCTATTTGCAAACAAGATCAGTAGGAGACATCCTGCCGTCCCCTGCGAGGCACCATCTGGCCACCACATACCTGTCTCACCTCCACACAATAACTGACTTCTACTATACAGGGAGCCTGTCACTCCCCACTCACACCCCACACTGCGCCTGGATTAAATGACTTCCTATAGCCACATACTGTACGTAGGTAGGATCTCATTTGAACAATGAAACTTCATGACGACCAATTTGAACATGTCAGGTGAAACACTCAAACAGCTGATTTCCAATACCGCGCGGTATGTCATTACCAGCTTTTAGACAACTCTTCCCCAATCAACTCCTTGGGGAGGTAGAGGGCCTGTCAGCCAATCAACAACCTACTTGGGCCTTTCTAAATGTTCTCGTGTGTTCTCAGGAACCTCTCCCAAAGGAGGTACCGCAAACAAATGAACATTGAGATAGATTGATGACTCTCCGCATCAGAACAATAAGGGTGCTCTTGCTTTATGCGTATTAAAAAAAGGTTGGCGGTGTAGGTGAGGTGTCACAGTGAAAGAAGTTGTGTATGCCATCAGCGGGATGTCAGAAATATCAATATGCACTCAGTGTATCATCTCCAGGGGGTTAAACTAGGTTATTAGGGATTATGTTGTAGAACAAGATGACCTTTGCCATCAAGGACATTTTGACAACACAAAAAAGTGGGGCAAAATAGACTGCATCACTCCAAATAATTATAGTGACATTTATTTAATTGTATGCCAACCTACAGAGGGTGAATTTATTGTGTCTGGGTTTAAAATTAAACTGGAGATTCATGATGCGTGATGCACTCAATGTAGCCATTTATGTTGTCTGTGACATTTCAAATATGTTTTGAAATACGAGCTACGACCGAGAATTCCAAGAGTTGCATTCTTGCTTGACAACAGCATTACTTTAATTGCACTGTCAAAACATCACCCATGAACTGCATTGAAGTATATGGAAAGTCAAATGTGAATGTAAGTACTGCCACGACAGCAGCCGATATCATCACAGCCAGTCAGAACCAGATGTCTATTTCAGTTTGTGTTATAGCAAAATTGAAACGTTTTCCCATTTCTCTTTGTGTCTCTCTCTCTGTATCCAAGGTTTTACACTTGGAACAAGAAAAAACATTTATTTCAACAAATATTTGCTGGATGTAAAACGTTAGTCTTCCAATGTGAGAATGAGTCGTTAGTGATGCCCAGGTGTGCTGGCACAGGGCTCCACTGTGGGCCGTTTATTTCTCCCCTGCTTTGTATGTATTTTATTGGAGACCTCTCCTGGTGGGAGTCATTAGTCAATGTGTTTGGATCCAGTCATACTCCTTTAATTACGTGTTGAAATATGCGGATGCTAGGACCTGATACATATTAATCGCTTGCAGACTTAAAATAGTTTGAGGATATATACATGCTCATTCACAGAGAAAACATCTTAATTACATAGCTCCCTTTTGGCATTTTTCTCCCAACAATCCTCCTGATTTGTTTTGTTCAGTGTGTATGTGTATGTTTTGTGTGTGAATTGTGTGTGTGTGTGTGTGTGTGTGTGTGTGTGTGTGTGTGTGTGTGTGTGTGTGTGTGTGTGTGTGTGTGTGTGTGTGTGTGTGTGTGTGTGTGTGTGTGTGTGTGTGTGTGTGTGTGTGTGTGTGTGTGTGTGTGTGTGTGTGTGTGTGTGTGTGTCCCTTGGTAATTACAGGTTGCAACGGTTGGCATGGAGTTATAATAGAATAGAGGGGGTGAAGGGGGAGGGAGAAGTGGTTGTGGTGTCTGCTTGCTAGAGTGTGTGGGAAGGACACCAGCACATTGACTTCTTCTCCAGTGCACATCAATAACTCTGGTCTGATATGACAGAGTGGACCAGGCAACCCTGGCTCTATGTTGAGTAAAGTCGCCTAGCTAGCAGTCTAAAACACATGAACACATCAACTTATAGTGAGGCAACCTTGTGTGCATTCATCAGATTCGCTGTCTTAAGCCTGCTACATTGTATGTTTCTCTCCCCTCATTACAGATAAGGAGTCCTCCACCCTTAGCCTGTATGTGTATTCTGTAGGAATGTATTTAAAGTGGGCAATTAACAGAGAGAGATAAGCAACATACAGTACTGTGGGTGGAGAAAAGACAGGAAAAGTCCTTTTCTGTCTCTTCTCTCTCACTCCATCTTTTCTCTTTCTTTCTCTTTAAATTGCCAGTACAGTCCATAAACAGTGGGGCTATTGTTGCCGTGCTGTTGACCCAAATTGGATGGAATGGAGATGTATTGTTCCACGTAAAAGCGTATTCAGCTTTTCAATAAAGTCAGTGTTGGCACGGGGAAAAGTGTGAAGCCGGGCCTGCAGCTAATTAGCAGGTAGAAGCTAGCTAGCTACGAGGCTTCACCATGCCATCTGCGTGTTGGAGGTTTCTGTGAGTCACTCTTGGATGAGCCTTCCTTACATTCTTTCTGATGAAGTTATCTCTTTATCATCTCTCCTTTCTCCCTGACCCTGGCCTGTCCTCAGCCTGCCAATGAAAACGCCTCTCTCTAAACCCGTGCTGCTCCACTACCAGTCCAGGTGATGCAACGCCGACCTTTCTCTAAGGAAACACTGATGCAACCTCCTCACTCACTTATCGTACACTGTTCTGCAGAATGTTTCGAGAAATATTTGAAAAGGCTGCATGAATAACCAATGGACTCCATGTCCATGCTTTATGTAGAACAGAGAGGAACCAGACCTCCCCAATGTTGCATGGTTCTGTAGTCGTCCAGTTGTTTTGACTCCTCATAGTGTGTGGAGCTCTCGTCTCCCACTCTGGCAGCCTTGTCTCCGATTGATGACAACTATTGGAGGGAGCATTCTGGGAGCTGGATGGAGAAATTACTAATGCACGCATGTACGCACACCATACACCCAGGCACTCAAAATCAAATCAAATTTTATTGGTCACATACACATGTTTAGAAGACGTTATTGCGAGTGTAGCGAAATTATTGTGCTTCTAGTTCTGACTGAGCAGCAATATCAACAAGTAATCTGACAATTCCACAACAACTACCTAATACTCACAAATCTAAGTAAAGAGATGGAATAACAATTGGGGTTTGGGGTCACTTAGAAATGTCTTTGTTTTTTAAAGAAAATCACATTTTTTGTCCATTAAAATAACATCAAATTGAGCTGAAATACAGAGTAGGCATTGTAGACAGCAGACAGCAGACATCAGACTGGAATAGGGAGAGATTGAATATGTCTGTAAACACACCAGCCAGCTTGCCTGCGCATGCTCTGAGGACGTGGCTAGGGATGCCGTCTGGGCGAGCAGCCTTGCGAGGGTTAAAACGTTTAAATGTCTTACTCATGTCGGCCATGGAGAATTTTAGAGTCCACAGTCTTTGATAGCGGGCCGCGTCGGTAGCACTCTATTATCCTCAAAGCGAGCAAAGAAGGTGTTATGTTTGTCTGGAAGCAATACATCAGTGTACTGTGACGTGGCTGGTTTTCTTTTTGTAGTCAGTGATTGTCTGTAGACCCTGCCATATACGTCTTTTGTCTGAGCCGTTGAATTGCAACTCCACTTTGTGCCTATAATGACATTTCGCTTGTTTGATTGCCTTGAGGAGGGAATAACCACACTGTTTGTATTCGGCCATATTCCAGGTCATCTTTCCATGGTTAAATGCGGCGGTTCGCGCTTCCAGTTTTGCGCAAACTGAAAAACGGAAAACTTGAGCATGCATAACTACCCCCCCAAGTTGATACTTTGTGGAGCCACCTTTTGCAGCAATTAGAGCTGCAAGTATCTTGGAGTATGTCTCTATAAGCTTGGCATATCTAGCCACTGAGATTTTTGCCCATTCTTCAAGTCAAAACTGCTCCAGCTCCTTAAAGTTGGATGGGTTCCGCTGGTGTACAGCAAACTTTAAGTCATACCACAGTTTCTCAACTGGATTGAGGTCTGGGCTTTGATTAGGCCATTACAAGACATTTAAATGTTTCCCCTTAATAAACCACTCGAGTGTTGCTTTAACAGTATGCTTAGGGTTATTGTCCTGCTGGAAGGTGCACCTCTGTCCCAGTCTCAAATTTCTTGAAGACTGAAACAGGTTTCCCTCAAGAATTTCCCTGTATTTAGCGCCATCCATCATTCCTTCAATTCTGACCAGTTTCCCAGTCCCTGCCAATGAAAAACATACCCACAGCATGATGCTGCCACCACCATGCTTCACTGTGGGGATGGTGTTCTCTGGGTGATGTGAGGTGTTGGGTTTGCGCCAGACATAGTGTTTTCCTTGATGGCCAAAAAGCTCCGTTTTAGTCTCATCTAACCAGAGTACATTCTTCCATATGTTTGGGGAGTCTCCCACATGCCTTTTGGCGAACACCAAATGTGTCTGCTATATTTTTCATTAAGCAATGGCTTTTTTCTGGCCACTCTTCCATGAAGCCAAGCTCTGTGGAGTGTACGGCTTAAAATGGTCCTATGGACAGATACTCCAATCTCCATTGTGGAGCTTTGAAGCTCCTTCAGGGTTATCTTTGGTCTCTTTGTTGCCTCTCTGATTAATGTCCTCCTTGCCTGGTCTGTGAGTTTTGGTGGGCGTCCCTCTCTTGGCAGGTTTGTTGTGGTGCCATATTATTTACATTATTTTATAATGCATTTAATGGTGCTCTGTGGGATGTTCAAAGTTTGTGATATTTTTCATAACCCAACCCTGATCTGTACTTCCCCACAACTTTGTCCCTGACCTGTTTGGAGAGCTCCTTGGTTTTCAAGGTTACTTGGTGGTGCCCCTTGCTTAGTGGTGTTGCAGACTCTGGGGCCAGTATATATACTGAGATCATGTGAGAGATCATGTGACACTTAGATTGCACGCAGGTGGACTTAATGTAACTAATGATGCGATTTCTGAAGGTAATTGGCTGTACCAGACCTTATTTAGGGGCTTCATAGCAAAGGGAGTGAATACATACAGTATGCCCACACCATTTTCGTTATTTTACATGTTTTGAAACAAGTCATTTTTTTCATTTCACTTCACCAATTTGGACTATTTTGTGTATGTCCATTACATGAAATCCATTACGTGCAACAACATAGGAAAAATGCCAAAGGGGGTGAATACTTTTGCAAGGCACTATACACCATGATTCGTTAATCATGAAACATACACCCCCACCCTTCTTCTTCCCTGAGAGATGTTTATGCCTGTCGGCGCGATGCACAAAGAATTCCGGTGGCTGTACTGACTCCGACAGCATGTCCCCAGAGAGCCATGTTTCTGTGAAACAAGAGTATGTTACAATCCCGGATGTCTCTCTGGAAAGCAACCCTTGTCCTAATTTTGTCCTCCTTGTTATCTAGAGACTGGACATTAGCTAGTAACATACTCGTAAGCGGTGGGTGGTGTGCGTGCCTCCGAAGTCTGACCAGAAGACCAATCCGTCTACCTCTTCTGTGGCGACGTTGTTTTGGGTCAGCCTATGGAATCAGTTTGAATTCCTTGGGTGTTTCGAACAAAGGCTCCACTTCGGGAAAGTCGTATTCCTGGTCGTAGTGCTGGTAAATGAACTCTGATATCCAATAGTTCTTCCCTGCTGTATGTAATAACACTTAAGATTTTCTGGGCAAAAAATGTAAGAAATGATACATTTAAAAAAAATACTGCATAGTTTCCTAAGGACTTGAAGCGAGGCGACCCTCTCTGTCGGCGCCACTCTCTCACTCTGGCTGGTACACATACACCCACACATCTCAATCATCAATCAACTTGCTCTCTTTTTCTCACACATATAAACACACATGTGCACTGTCATGAACACACACAATATGGATACATTTTATAGACAGTATGGGCCAGACACCGCCTGTCTGTCTGCCTGCCTACCTGCTTGTATGCCTGTTTATCTGCCCCCCTTCCTGTTTGCCCCACCTGCCTCCCTCACGGCCTCCTTGCCTGACTGCTTGGCTATCCCTGGTCTAATCCTAGTGTGAGTTAGAGATTATTCTAGTGTCAATAAATTCCAGCTATTAAGAAGTCAACAAAAGTCAACAAATATGTCAACAAAACCCTTTTGTCCTGCCCATTGAAAATGCACATGTGCAGTTCTTCTCTGCTCTGCTCCATCTTAGTCACCAGCCAAACCCACATGTTTGACCTTGGCTTTTATCCACTGACTGTACACAGCAGACATTGATGCATCATGCCCTGCAATATGATCAGGTTACTCATACCCGTGGTGAATTATTCCCCCTCACTTCCCTTCCAGTCATTTATGCCTCAATCAAAAGCTGATGGCCGCTGATGATGTCATGATGTAGGAGGGGTTGTGGTGTGTGTGTGTGTGGACAGTGGTCGTCGGTGTATGGCGTTGTATGGGGGGGGCTTGGCGTGCTCTCCCTCTTTAAATAGCCCCAGATCTAATCTGCAGACAGCAGCAGAGTTCTGACAGCTCCGTGCCTCCTCCCACTAGGTGACACATTCTTTATTTATTTTCTCTCTCTCCTCCGCTCTGGTATTCACTCCATGGAGCTCTGGCCCCTGAAGCCGTTGTCAGTTCCATTCTCCCTCCATGTCGGGAAAACCCAATGGAATTACAGGGTTTTACTGTCAACCCTTCTTCCTGTTGTGTGGCTCTATGAATCTAGCGTGCCTCCTCTATTTCCTCTCTTTATTTCCACGCCACTTCCTCCTCATGGTGACATTGTCGTTATTATCATATGGGGCTCTGCCATGGTGGCTGTGTCTCTGTCTAAAGTGTGTGTGTGTGTGTGTGTGTGCGCGTGTGTGCGTGTGTGTGCATGCAACAACTGCATGGCACTATACTGTTGGTGTGTGTTGGATGGTCATGCTGCATTGTGTTAAGAGACAGAAAGCAGAATTGGACAGCTTGAACATACTGTCTGATCTTCCTCTGAGCTGAACTGAGCTCTACGGAGCTGCTTCAGACAGGCTCGGGCAGCTCCTCCAGAGACTAACTGTGATCCACCACTCAACCGTACTGATTCCTCAAAGTAAGCTGGCTCTCTAACACCCCGTGACTCATATTCACCTGCTGGAGAGCTCACTTAGTTAGGACTTCATTTGTGTATTGTCAAACCAACAAGTTAGTGATTTACAGATAAATGTCTCTGCTCACTAGAGTTAAAAAGCAGAACTGCAGAGTGTGCCATATCTCAGTTCCGTAATAGAACTAAGGCAATGTGTTGGTGTTCTACATCCTCCAACGTGTGGAGATGATGCCTCCACCCGGAGATGCAAGGCCTCCTATAAAGAAATGACCATGTAGGCTATTGAAAAGATGCATCAGCCTGAAATTAAGTGTGTAGCATGTGGTTCTCTCTACAGTTCAATTGTGCAGATATGTCTGTGTGTTTTCATTGTTCTGTAGCACAAGGACAGCTGTACAGTAACCGTCAATACAACCCTCAAACTAATGGTACAGTGGTCTATGAAATGTGACATGCCATTCCCCATCCCCACGGAGGTGACTTCCAGGCCATAGACACACACACACACACACACACACACACACACACACACACACACACACACACACACACACACACACACACACACACACACACACACACACACACACACACACACACACACACACACACACACACACACACTAAGAAACGCTCACTCACATACTGTGCACTACATCGCTGTACACATCACACACTGTACACACACACCGTACAAACACACACTGTACACACACACCGTACAAACACACACTGTACACACACACTGTACAACCACACAGAGTTATCTGCAAAAAGGCAGCAGGAACACTCATGGAATTTCAGTTAGTGGTGCATTCATTTGCACTTAAAAACCAACAGAACCCAAAGCAGGTCAACATTAACAATGCAGGAACATCGCACAAAAGTCATATTTTGGGAAAACACAAAGGTAATTGCAGAGCTTTTTGATATGACACTCAGGGAAGGTTGTGTGTTTCAACTGAGGTACCTACAATTCCACAAAAGGAATTGTCAATACTGCAAAGTAAAACATGATATTTGACAACTGAAAAGAGGAAAGTTGTGTAAACCAAATAGCCACAGGGGTTTCCCCATGTAAAATCGGGTAAATGCAACGCATTAATAGGCCGGTTGACTTGATTGGCATTGCTTCTACATTATTTGCTGAATCTTTAGTCAAGGAAAACATGGGGAAACATGACAGCTCTGTGTATGGTAGCTGATTACACCTTCATGTAGGCAATGCAAAGCATTATTCTGTAGAGGATTTCAGTTCTTACTGTTGAACCCTGCAAGAAAACATCAGGTCAATGCTGCAGGTGCACATCAATTCCCAAAAACAGTATGGCCGACTTACACAATTACCCATCTACTGCCCTGTGTTCTGAACACTGTCCACATCAATGACATGTGATCATTACCCATCTACTGCACTGTGTTCTGAACACTGTCCATATCAATGACATGTGATCATTACCCATCTACTGCACTGTGTTCTGAACACTGTCCATATCAATGACATGTGATCATTACCCATCTACTGCACTGTGTTCTGAACACTGTCCACATCAATGACATGTGATCATTACCCATCTACTGCACTGTGTTCTGAACACTGTCCATATCAATGACATGTGATCATTACCCATCTACTGCACTGTGTTATGAACACTGTCCACATCAATGACATGTGATCATTACCCATCTACTGCACTGTGTTCTGAACACTGTCCATATCAATGACATGTGATCATTACCCATCTACTGCACTGTGTTCTGAACACTGTCCATATCAATGACATGTGATCATTACCCATCTACTGCACTGTGTTCTGAACACTGTCCACATCAATGACATGTGATCATTACCCATCTACTGCACTGTGTTCTGAACACTGTCCACATCAATGACATGTGATCATTACCCATCTACTGCACTGTGTTCTGAACACTGTCCACATCAATGACATGTGATCATTACCCAACTACTGCACTGTGTTATGAACACTGTCCATATCAATGACATGTGATCATTACCCATCTACTGCACTGTGTTCTGAACACTGTCCACATCAATGACATGTGATCATTACCCATCTACTGCACTGTGTTCTGAACACTGTCCACATCAATGACATGTGATCATTACCCATCTACTGCACTGTGTTCTGAACACTGTCCACATCAATGACATGTGATCATTACCCATCTACTGCACTCTGTTCTGAACACTGTCCACATCAATGACATGTGAT
>NC_060176.1:19911233-19958733 GCF_021184085.1 Oncorhynchus gorbuscha
TAAAGTATTTACTCACTCTAATACATAATGGAGAGTAATGATGACAGTATGATAATAAATAATAGGCAATGCTTGCAGAGGAGGCTTGTATTATAAATTATAGATAATATTATAGATCCATCCCATTTGGAGGCCATCACTTTCAGTGATATCATTGGTATGCATATTGAATAATTGTTTCATGCTCTATACTTTATGCTCCTTGTCTGTGATATCACTGCATGCATATTGTCTTCCTTCATAGCATTATATGTGAAGAGCAGCACTGCGTTAGATATCAAATATATCTCAAATACAGGTGTGAGAAACGGCAGAATAACGTATCAGAGAGATATGGCCAGGAACCCCCCCCCCCTTCTCTTTCTCTCTCTCTCTCTCTCTCTCTCTCTCTCTCTCTCTCTCTCTCTCTCTCTCTCTCTCTCTCTCTCTCTCTCTCTCTCTCTCTCTCTCTCTCTCTCTCTCTCTCTCCTCTCTCTCTCTGGTGTTGCAGTGGCCTGATTAGCACTCTATCTGCAGGGAAGCAGACTAGTCTAAATATAGCCAATAAAAACATAGAACCAGCCTCACCATCCAGCCTGCCCATGATGGAGAAGGGGGAGGCCGTACAGACAGGACCCTAAAGTGGGCCTACCTGCTGGGGGATCATGTTTTTGTTTCATGCCTCCAGCGGGCAGCTAGCTAGCTTGGCACTTAGACAGAGTGGACCGTGACTGTTCTGTGCTGTTTTGTCTGGCCTTGATTAGACCCTCTTAATGATGTGCCTCAGTGCTGCCGGCAGGGGGCTGGAAGCCCACACTCACACACAGACACTAGAACAGCATCCCTACTGCTAGGCTTCTGTGGTGGGGACACTGGCTCATCTCAGGCCATCCTCCTTGTGAAGGACACTTCTCCCTCTAGTTCACTATGACAATAAGTAGCACTTTAATCAGTAAGGTAAAATGGACTCCACACCCGGGGAACAATGAGATTACGTAAAGGACTCTTACGCTGGGTGCAGAAGCCTCTTGATTGATTCAACATGGTCCCTATAAACTACTAGGATGTGCATCAAATCGTGCCCTTCAGTCTAGAACAAAAAGTTGGTTAATCATGCACTTAGAGGTGACTTGGAAATGGTTCCACGAGAGTAAACAACAACAAAAGGGAGAACAAACTTTGCTGCTAGCTGTCCCTGGGCTGTGGAGAGCAAGGAGAGGATGGCAGGCAGGCAGCCTGTCTATCTGGGATTAGTAATACATGACCAGGAAGTGGAAGGTGCAGTCCATCATCGCTCTGTCCTCAGTGTGGAAGGTGATGATGATGTGGTAGAAGTTCAGGGGTACAGTAGCATGCAGATGCTCCTACACACTAGAAGCCACCCAATACGTTTACTCGCCTCAAGATACTCATCCACCGCATATCACAGCAGACATCAGCAACACTCTGTTCCTACTAATGAAGTGGAGACAAATGGATAGCTATTTCAGACACAACCCCCCCCCCCAATGAAAACAAGTAGAATAGTTACAATGCATTCAGAAAGTATCCAGACCCCTTGACTTTTTCCACATCTTGTTACGTTACAGCCTTATTCTATTATTCTTATTCTTATTCTCATCAATCTACACACAATAACCCATAATGACAAAGCCAACACAGGTTTTCAGACATTTCGGCAAATTTATTTAAAAAACATAATACCTTATTTGCATAAGTATTCAGACCCTTTGCTTATGAGACTCTAAATTGAGCTCAGGTGCATCCTGTTTTCATTGATGAAACTTGATTGGAGTCCACCTGTGGTAAATTCAATTGATTGGACATGATTTGGAAAAACACCTGTATGTATAAGGTCCCACAGTTGACAGTGCATGTCAGAGCAAAAACAAAGTCATGAGGTCTGTAGAGCTCCGAGACAGGATTGTGTCGAGGCACAGATCTGGGGAAGGGTAGAAATACATTCTGTAGCATTCAAGGTCCCCAAGGACACAGTGGCCTTCATCATTCTTAAATGGAAGAAGTTTGGAACCACCAAGATCTTCCTGGCCAAACTAAGTATTCGGGGGAGAAGGGTCTTGGTCAAGGACGTGACCAAGAACCTGATAGTAACTCTGACAGAGCTCCACAGTTCCTCTGTGGAGATGGTACAACCTTCCAGAAGGACAAGCATCTCTGGAGCACTCCACCAGTTAGGCCTTTATGGTAGAGTGGCCAGACAGAAGCCATTCCTCAGTAAATGACACATGACAGCCCGCTTGGAGTTTGCAAAAGGCACCTAAAGGACTCAGTCAATGAGAAACAAGATGCTCTGGTCTGATGAAACCAAGGTTGAACTCTTTAGCCTGAGTGTCAGGCGTCACATCTGGAGGAAACCTGGCACCATACCTACGGTGAAGCATGGTGGTGGCATCATACTGAGGGGATATTTTTCAGCTGCAGGGACTGGGAGACTAGTCAGGATCTAGGGAAATATGAATGAAGCAAAGTACAGAGAGATTCTTGATGAAAACCTGCTCCAGAGCACTCATGACCTCAGACTGGGGCAAGGATAACGACCCCAAGCACACAGCCAAAACAAGGCATGAGTGGCTTTGGGACAAGTCTCTGAATATCCTTGAGTGGCCCAGCCAGAGCCCGAACTTGAATCCGATCAAACATCTCTGGAGAGACCTGAAATTAGCTGTGCAGTGACGCTCCCCATCCAACCTGACTGAGCAGGAGAGAATCTGCAGAGAAGATTCTCTGTATTTGGCACCCCAAATACAGGTGCGCCAAGCTTGTAGCTTGCAGCCTCATACCCAAGAAGACTCAAGGCTCTATCCGCTGCCAAAGGTGCTTCAGCAAAGTACTGAGTAAAGGGTCTGAATACTTATGTAAATGTGATATTTAAGTTTGTTTTGTGTTATAAATTTGCAAACATTTCTAAAAACCTGTTCTTGCTTTGTCATTATCGGGTATTGTGTGTAGATTGATGAGGGGGGAAAAAAACAATTGAATCCATTTTAGATTAAGGCTGTAACCTAACAGAATGTTTTTGTTAAGTCAACGGGTCTGAATACTTTCCGAATGCACTGTAATTCTCTCATTGCAGATCATTGAGGGATGGGCCTGGATAAATGTAACTACTCTCAAATGATAAATAACTGCCTATCAAAGATATCAAATGTATAGTTTTCAGGCTATACAGTGTGTGTTTACATTTACAATGTTTATCAATCATTGGAGTAAAGCAAGCTTATATTTTGGGTTCTGATGGGGTACAACAGTTGAACTAAGCTCATGAGACATTTACTGTATAAGTAATGTTATTCAAAAATCAATGGGTGAATAGAATTCCAAAAAGAGATAGCAACTGCAGATTGCCCTTTTAAAGCTGGCTTAATGGCTTAATGCCCCTTCCAGAGATGTTGCCTGGGGCAGTGTCCCCACTCTGTCCTGACTGATGTTTGCGCTGACATCTGTTGGTTTGTTTGTCAATTCAACCAAATCAAAAAAGGAAAGATAAATATTTGTTGTAAATATTTGTGACAAAAACAGAACACAATCCCAATTTTGAAGCTGTTTGGATTAGGTCTTTGTCAACAAAACGTCAGAATACAGTGCAGAGTGTTTGATTTGGCTGCTGGGGGGCAAGAAAACCCACAGCTCAGATAAAAACCATTGATAATGTGCCATTTTCAGGGGATTGTTCGGTTTTAATATCATCACATCTTGAAGAGAATAGTCAGAACAACACATTTTCAATTATACAGCAAGTAACTGCATGCTTTTCACAATTAGTAAACATCAATTGATCACATATTTCCAGATAGGTGAGCGTAGGCTATCCATTTGGCATGTAGCTAGCTAAGCAAACAACATGTGTCATTTAGATTGCTTCATCAGAGATTAGACTTCAAGAAATAGATTGATATCGGCAAGTCCTCATCCTGGTAAAGTTGTCAGTCAGACTACTGTCATCACCACTATAGATGGCAAGCAAATCAAACAATATTTGATAAACTAGCCTTATAGTTTATGCCTTGAAAGTTATCTTATTAGCGAGATGCAAAATGGCGGCTTGGCTTCAAGTCCTTCGGAAACTGTGTAGTATTTTGTTTTTCTATGTATTATTTCTTACGTTGTTAGCCAAGAAAACCTTAAGTGTTATTACATACAGCCGGGAAAAACGATTGGATATCAGAGAGACATCAACTTACCAGCACAACCAGTACTACGACCAGGAATACGACCTTCCCAAAGCGGTTCCTTTGTCTGCACCTCCCAGGGCATTTGAATTGATTCCCGAGGCTGACCCAAAACAATGCCGCCGGAGGAGGAGAGGGTGCAGTAGCGGTCTTCTAGTGAGGCTTCGGATGCGAGTATATTACTCGTTAATGTCCAGTCCCTAGTTAACAAAGTCAACAAAAATAGGGCAAGAGTTGCTTTCATACTCGGTTTCATGGATACATGGCTAGCTGGGGACATGCTGTCAGAGTCTGTACAGCCAACGGGATTTTCAGTGTATTGCGCCAACAGAAACAAACATCTCTCCGGTAAGAAGAAGCGCGGGGGGGGTGTATGATTCATGATTAACTGGAAACAATATATCCTGAGGCTGCATTTACTGTAGCTGGGGATTTTAACAAAGCTAATCTGAGAACAAGGCTACATAAATTCTATCAGCATATCGATTGCAGTACATGACTGAGTAAAACACTGGACCACTGCGACTCTAACTTCCACGATGCATACAAGGCCCTCCCACGCCCTCCTTTTGGCAAATCAGACCATCAATTCATTAGTTGCTCCCCTCCTATAGGCAGATACTAAAATAGGAAGCACCCTTGCTTAGGTCTATCCAACGCTGGTCTGACTAATCGTATTCCACATTTCAAGATTGCTTCGTTCACGTGGACTGGGATATGTTCCGGGTAGCCTCAGACAATAACATTGACGTATACACTGACTCGGTGTGCGAGTTTATAAGGAAGTGTATAGGATATGTACCCACTTACTATTACAACCTTCCCTAACCAGAAACCGTGGATTGATGGCAGTATTCGAGCAAAACTGAAAGCACGTACCACCGCATTTAATCATGGCAAGGTGACTGGAAACATGGCCAAATACAAAACAGTGTAGTTATTCCCTCCGCAAGGCAAACAAACAAGCAAAGTGTCAGTATAGAGACGAAGTGGAGTCGCAATTCAACAGTGGGGTCTACAAACAATCACGGATTACAAAAAGAAAACCAGCGGCCATCGACGTCTTGCTCCCAGACATATTAAATAACTTCTTTGCGCACTTTGAGGACGATGCAGTGCAACCAACACAGTTCATTGACCACAACTCAGCATTAAACACCATAGTACCCTCCAAACTCATCATTAAGCTTGAGACCCTGTGCAACGGGATGTCCTGACGGACCGCCCTCAGGTGGCGAAGGAAGGAAACAACATCTCCACTCCACTGATCCTCTACTGATATACGGTGCCTTTGGAAAGACTAAAGACCCCTTGACTTTTTCCACATTTTATTTTTTTCAATCATCAATCTACAGACAATTTTAGAAAATTTTGCACATTTCTGTAATATAAAAAAATGAAATATCACATTTACATAAGTGTTCAGACCCTATACTGAGGACTTTGTTGAAGCATCTTTAGCAACAATTACAGCCTTGAGTCTTCTTGGGTACGACGCCAGTTTGGCACTCCTGTATTTGGAGAGTTTCTCTCATTCTTCTCTGCAGATCCTCTCAAGCTCTGTCAGGTTGAATGGAGAGAGTTGCTCCATAGATATTTTAAGGTCTCTCCAGAGATGTTCGATTGGGTTCAAGTCCAGGCTCTGGCTGGGCCACCCAAGGACACTCAGAGACTTGTCCCGAAGCCACTCCTGCCTTCTCTTGGCTGTATGCTTAGGGTCGTTCACCTGTTGGATGGTGAACCTTCGCCCCAGTCTGAGGTCCTGAGCGCTCTGGAGAAGGTTTTCATTAAGGATATCCCTGTACTTTGCTCCGTTCATCTTTCCCTCGATCCTGCCTAGTCTCCCAGTCCCTGCCGCTGAAAAGACCCCGTAGGGACCATGCCAGGTTTCCCCAGACGTGACGCTTGGCAATCAGGCCAAAATGTTGCATCTTGGTTTCCTCAGACCAGAGCATCTTGTTTCTCATGGTCAGGGAGTCTTTAGGTGCCTTTTGTCAAACTCCAAGCGGGCTTTCATGTGCCTTTTACTGAGGATTGGCTTTCGTCTGGCCACTCCAACATAAAGGCACTGATTGGTGGAGTGCTGCAGACATTGTTTCCCTTCTGGAAGGTTCTGCCATCTCCACAGAGGAACTCTAGAGCACTATCAGAGTGACCACTGGGTTCTTGGTCACCTCCCTGACCAAGGCCCTTCCCCCCCGATTGCTCAATTTGGCCGGGCTGACAACTCTAGGAAGAGTCTAGGTGGTGGCAAACTTCTTCCATTTAAGATTGATGGAAGCCACTGGGTACTTGAGGACCTTCAATGCTGAAGACATTTTTTGGTGATCTTCCCCAGATCGGTGCCTTGACACAATCCTGTCTCGTAGCTCTACGGACAATTCTTTCGACCTAATGGCTTGGTTTTTCCTCTGACATGCATTGTCAACTGTGGGACCTTATATAGACAGGTGTGTGCCTTTCCAAATCATATCCAATCAATGGAATCTACCACAGGTGGACTCCAATCAAGTTGTGGAAACATCTCCAGGATGATCAATGGAAGCAAGATGCACCTGAACTCAATTTTGAGTCTCATAGCAAAGGGTCTGAATACTTATGTAAATGTGATATTTCAGTTTTACATTTTTAATAAAAGGATTGCCTCACGTATCTGAAAATACATGATCCGTTGATGTGTACTGATCATGAAAAGAATACAACCTTCCCACAACTTTCTTGGAATGGTGCAGGATAGTTGCTTGGCTTTGGAACATTTGTAGCACATTTAATAACTCTCTCTATCCTCTATTTTGTCAAATGTGTTCAATCTAATTGACCACCCCTGATGTTAAGGAGTGCTTGCTTCCTTTGAAATGGGGTCTGTTTAAATAGACTAAATTGAACAGCTTTGTATGCAGAAAAAAACAATGCACGCTAGATCCCTCGTGGTGAACTCGGTGAACACATTTCATGGATAGAAAACAGAAGATTATAGTTTTGAATCTCACTGATGCCATGCCACAATAAAAATGTGTTTGCATGATTAGTGCCTAAGGACATTAATTTCCCTACGCCCTATCTGTGCTTTTGGAGTTTGGAGTTCAAAAAAGTTAACCCTAAATAAGCTAGCAGCTTTATTAAAAGTCTTACTGAAACATTCAGGGAATTTTTGAAGGGAGTTATTAAAACAACTCAAAATAACCTATAATTTCCATCCTCAGAGCAGTAAAACCTCCCAGAGTAAAACCTCCCTGCAACCTAAAAATAAACCTTCCCAGAACAGGCAAAATGTTCACGTTACATTTGACATTTTTTTAAAACATTTTACCGGTCAGGAAACATATGGCTTCGTTCCCAGAAACAATGGGAAACCCAGAACGTACGCTCCCACAACTTCCAAGGAATCAAATGTGCTAGCAGTGTTTATTGTAGTGTTAAATACTGTCTGTGGTCTGTGTAAAGTTGTATTGCATGTTTTTAAAGGCTTCACACAGCGGGTGGATGCTGTCTGGTCTTGATTTGCAATTCAATGATCCACTATTGTTTCCAAACATGCTTGTTAGACTATTAGACAGTGTGCAAAGTTAAGGGTTGAATGTAACTAAACTAAGTTTGTTATTCTTCAAGGATACTCTGTGGTGTCCTGGAGTCAGAGATCAATAAAGTTTATTCTGTCTGAACTAGCCTCCCAGATAAAAAAGAACATCTTTGTGAATAGAAAAGTAGGGTATATTGATCTTGTTATCCTTTTTTCTATGTTAAGATTGGCTCTAAATGCACCACCCATAAAGCTATGACTATTCCAAAGGTTAGTTCAGATCAGTGTGTGTGTGTGTGTGTGTGTGTGTGTGTGTGTGTGTGTGTGTGTGTGTGTGTGTGTGTGTGTGTGTGTGTGTGTGTGTGTGTGTGTGTGTGTGTGTGTGTGTGTGTGTGTGTGTGTGTGTGTGTGTGTGTGTGTGTGTGTGTGTGTGTGTGTGTGTGTGTGTGTGTGTGTGTGTGTGTGTGTGTGTGTGTGTGTTTGACATTGCCTGGACATCAGAAGAGCTAGTACAGCATCAGAATAAAACAAGCTTGCTGAGAGCCATTGAGTCATTAAAAAGTCAAGCTGAAGATGGAAGATTGGTATGCAGAGTGATTTTGGATAGAGGCTCAGGGGCACTCAAGTTATAAACATCCTCTGTTGTACATTATAACCCATTAGGCCAGTTTTGTCACAAAAGAGTGACTCCGCAGCAACAGGTATGGGTATGACACTTGTTTGTCATTTGGATGGTTTATTTAGTCCCTCCCTACATTTCAGCTTTAACTCATACATATTTATTGTGCTGAGGCAGGCAGGCAGGCATGCAGCAATGGGTTGAGAACAGCGTGAGGTAGTGTTTCACACAGTGCCTATCTAATTGCCTGACCAACTGTAGCTACAGTATAGCCTCGTTCTAACCAGATACAGTCTCCACACTAGGCCTAGTTGTAACCAGATACTCTGTGTCTCCACACTAGGCCTAGTTGTAACCAGTACTCTGTGTCTCCACACTAGGCCTAGTTGTAACCAGATACTCTGTGTCTCCACACTAGGCCTAGTTGTAACCAGATACTCTGTGTCTCCACACTAGGCCTAGTTGTAACCAGATACTCTGTGTCTCCACACTAGGCCTAGTTGTAACCAGGTACTCTGTGTCTCCACACTAGGCCTAGTTGTAACCAGATACTCTGTGTCTCCACACTAGGCCTAGTTGTAACCAGATACTCTGTGTCTCCACACTAGGCCTAGTTGTAACCAGATACTCTGTGTCTCCACACTAGGCCTAGTTGTAACCAGATACAGTCTCCACACTAGGCCTAGTTGTAACCAGATACAGTCTCCACACTAGGCCTAGTTGTAACCAGATACAGTCTCCACACTAGGCCTAGTTGTAACCAGATACAGTCTCCACACTAGGCCTAGTTGTAACCAGATACAGTCTCCACACTAGGCCTAGTTGTAACGAGATACTCTGTGTCTCCACACTAGGCTCCGTTCTACCCAGCTAGCACATAACATTCTGAGAACCATGTTTCTTAGAGCTTGGTGAGTGTTTGGTTGTAATTATGGTTGTTTTGCATGCAACCTTCCTATAATGTTTCCAACAGGTTTTCTCATGGTAATATTTCAAGTGGTGTCCTCAAATTGTTCAGAGAACGTTAAGAAACAACGTTTTTCGGTGGGAATTTCAGTACTTCATCATAATAATAATAATGTTCTCAGAACATTCAGAGAACTTTAAGAAAAAATATTTTCTAAGGGAATTTTAGGACCTAAGCGTAAGGTTTTCTACAGGTTTCCTCATGGTTCTATTTAAAGTCATATTCTCAGAACGTTCAGAGACCATTAACCCCTAGAGTCGATGTCGAATTAGAATTAGTATAAAAGAACAACAAAATCTGTCTGTAGATATCTCTATTTGCTGGGCTGTGTCTCAATCCACGGCATCCGCCAATGCCGGCCTTCCGATTCTGCGGTGAAAGCTGGCAGAGCTACAGTGGTGAATGTCAAACCATGAGGCATCCCGAACACCAGTCTTCTCACAAAAACATCTGTAACGTCGGAAGCGTTTGGGCTACAAACTAATAATATCCCTCTGTGGAAAGAGGAGACTCTCCGATTTGCTCTACAACCCCCACAAGCATCACGGGACTCGTCTAAAGTCGGTACCGCCGATCTGCCAGCTTCTGTCTGTAGCGTCCGAACTGTTTGGTCTACACATTAATATGAGCCCACTATCGAAAGGTGAGACTTGTTTGAAAGGTTGTTTTGCTCTAGGATGCCCACAAGCCTCATAATTCTCATCTGATGGTAGTCGGTACAAGTTAAAGAAATGTATTTTTTTATTTGACCTTTATTCAACTAGGCAAGTCAGTTAAGAACAAATTCTTCTTTTCATTGATGGCCTAAGAACAGTGGGTTACAACACTCTAACCACTAAGCTACCTGCCACCCCAATGGATGGAAGAATGTATGGAAGTAATTTAGTGCCCAAAAAAAGGAGGTCAATATGGGTAAAAATAATGAAAATAATTTCCTGATCTCTCAGATATAGGACAGACACTTCAAAACAAACTTTTGACTCTCTGTTTGGCCATGTATGAATATGTTATTCAATGTGTTTGTATGGGATAATAGCAGTGAGGCCAAATTCAATGTTTCATCAAATCATTTTTAAATATATATATATTTTTTTTTATATCTACAGGGTTCTTTTTACAAAATGCATTTTAACACTGCATTGTTCTCAGGCCTGGGTTAGACTGGCTCCGGGCTGGCTTTGCCTGTGTTCACACAAGAATTTGTTAACCCTGGGCTAAGCTTTAGCCCTGGGATAAGGATTCACACGGGTATTCCAAAGCCAAAGCCTTGGGCCTCTGACACGCGACCAATGTTATAAGCAATTTAACACATTGTTTCTTCTTGCTTCTAGCCTAGCATATTATTTCCAACAGTGATGGTTTGTATAAACCTTGCTGTCTGCTTGTCAGACCCCGGAAACAATGTCAAAACAAGCTTTTAAAACAGACACCACTCCTGACTGTCTCTCGCGTTGTGTTTTTCCCATTGTGCAGATTTACATCATCCCTACATCAGCACCACTATCGTTTGTTCTTCACACACCATGTTCTTCTAAGTCCTAACCAAAGACCAACGCCTTCATCAAAATACCCCAAATACTGTTCTGCACTGTACCACAATTCTTTAAAAGGCTATATGTCATTTTAACTCTCTCAGCAACTCTTCTGTACCTCATAACTTGATTCAATTAAAAGAAAGAACATGAACATATTTGATGCACTTTTACAGACTTTTTGGACGAATCAAAGATGTGAGACCAAAATGGCAGCATCACTCTGCAGGACTGAGCTCCCAAGAAATCTCTCATTGATCTTACCAACATGGTATGATAAGTAGAAAGATGAGGACGTCGTTTACATAGCAAATGGGAAAAGATAACATTGCTGCTCACATCAAGGCTCGTTAAGGAACGCTTTAATTCATTGGGGAATGTGGGCACTTCACTGAATTCATAATGCTCCATGAGTTGAGCATGCAGGACAAGTCAACAGCCCAAACTAACCTGCAGTTCGTGACCACGTCCGGATGTACCTGATTAGCATGACTACGGACGCAGATTGATTGTTGATCGGGTAACTCGCATTTATGTCACCACTCGATTGTTCCCTCACAAATCAATTAACCTGCGCTCCTGGTGCATGGCAGATGGGAAAGGATCGAGTTATGCTATTTTTGCAAAGTCAACCATGGCACACACAAGTGAGGTTGAGACTGGATATGTGGATATGTGGATATGGATTTGGTGCGCTGTAAAGGTGAATGTAACATATGCATGTTAAAGGCATCAAAAAGTATATCTGCCCTCAATACTTGAATAGCTCAACTTTAAAAAAAAAAAATGTTTACCCCTTTTTCATGGTATCCAATTGTTTTTAGTAGCTACTCCCTTGTCTCATCGCTACAACTCCCGTACGGCTCGGGAGAGACGAAGGTTGAAAGTCAAGCGTCTTCCGATACACAACCCTACCAAGCCGCACTGCTTCTTAACACAGCGCGCATCCAACCCGGAAGCCAGCCGCACCAATGTGTCGGAGGAAACACCGTGCACCTGGCAACCTTGGTCAGCGTGCACTGCACCCGGCCCGCCACAGGAGTCGCTGGTGCGCGATGAGACAAGGATATCCCTACTGGCCAAACCCTCCCTAACCCTGACGACACTAGGCCAATTGTGCATCGCCCCACGGACCTCGCGGTGGCGGCCGGTTACGACAGAGCCTGGGCACGAACCCAGGGACTCTGATGGCACAGCTGACGCTGCAGTACAGCACCCTTAACCACTGCGCCACCCGGGAGGCCGAATAGCTCTACTTAACATGAAAAACAATCATGCTTTTGCAGTTTCAGATACGTGAGTACATTCATACAGACCTTAGTTTTGTCAACATCAACAGTGAGATTATTTTTGTCTACTCAATCCTGTATCAGGAAGGCAGCGACTGCTGTGAATTCCCAGTGTGGATGCAGGAATAACAGGTGTTTAATAGTCAGGCCCAGTTTTTATTGTCATGCATCTGCCACTGACTCACATCCATAGAACTGTAGACTGAAACATGCTGACCCTCCCTCCTGGTCCCAGGCATGGTTCTGGGAGTAACTGCTGCCTGTAGCCAGAGATAAGCTCCTCTCTCTCTCTCTCTCTCTCTCTCTCTCTCTCTCTCTCTCTCTCTCTCTCTCTCTCTCTCTCTCTCTCTCTCTCTCTCACTCACACACACACACACACACACACTATCTTGTCCTTTCTCAGTTTTTTGCAGTTTTTTGCAACATACAGATGTATACTGTTTGCACACTTGCAGCCTCGTTCAGTACAGGAGATCTGATGCTGTGCCATTGTCCCCATGTCAGCCTGCTCTTTGTTTTTTGTGCTGATACAAACCGACCCCCAAACACAACAATGTGTTGACCTGGGTGTCTTCACCCAAGCCAAAAATCCTGACTTTGGGCAAAGCACTTCATCACCCTGGACTTTCTGCTCTGCCAACAGTAACAGCTGATTCTGGGGGTTATAATTCAACCCATGACATTAGCACAGTGGAGATGTCCATTGCATTGTTGTGGCCCGCCCCAACCCCCATCACTCCATCCTTTATTTCATCCCATGTCAATTGCAGCAGCTCTCAGCCAAACAAGGACAGCTAGACTTTAAACGCTCTGCCAATGAGTCATGTAGTTTGCCTTTTGGCAAGTGACAAGAGCACACAGAATGAATAATCAAGTGAAAGCTCTGGGTCAGGGGCTGAGATTTATTTGACAGGGGGATAAGATTTAGCTCTGTGAGGGTCATTGTAGTCATGATACCCCTAAACTCCATCATCCCTCACCCTCGTCACGGTGTTCTTCTACATCTCTCCATATCCCTCTCTACTCCCACTGTATTGATTAAAGACTCAGGCGAGCTAATGCCACGGATGGACGTTTTACGCGTAAGAACATGATCAGTGGTACTACAGGAAGAATGGGAAGCGGTTAACTCACTAAAAATATTAATGTACCTCCACTTGACTTGCTGACACGGCTGCAAAGTGAGCAACCTATTATTTGTTTCGCCCCCAAAATCAGAACACATTAAGTCATTCTTGCAATATCTCCATCAGCTAGCTATATAGTTTCCACTGAATATTCTCTGCACCAGAACCAAGAGCAAGGCAAGGGAGACGTGAGTCATAGTTGAAATGAGGACAGTGGAGCTGCTTTTCTTGTCAGTCTCTTGTCAGCCTCTGTAGCTTTACATATAAAAAGGGATGTCACTTCAGCAGGGGGTGTGTGTGCACCCCCTAGAGATCCTGCATAAATTCTGACATGCCACCTGGAAGTAAGCTCAACTCACCCTAGACTAGTAACAACACAGATACAATATAACCAAATATTCACTTCCAGCCTGCAGATGTAAGAGTATAGGCAGAGAGGGACCTGGTATGATGGCTGTACTCGTGGCCCTGTCGCGGGTTGGGGTGAGTCTAGGTTCACTGAAGGTGGAGGTGAGCAGGTGACTGTTATAGGGTGACTGAGTACACATGCAACCCTAATGCACTTTCATACCCTCACCACCACTGTCAAATGACAAAAATATGAATCATCAAAACAGTTTGTTGACACATCCTTTCCCCGCTGTCTGCTCTTACCTGTGTCCCTGAATAATGAATCTGTCCCCTCGTCTGTCTGCTCTTACCTGTGTCCCTGAATAATGAATCTGTCCCCTCGTCTGTCTGCTCTTACCTGTGTCCCTGAATAATGAATCTGTCCCCTCGTCTGTCTGCTCTTACCTGTGTCCCTGAATAATGAATCTGTCCCCTCGTCTGTCTGCTCCTACCTGTGTCCCTGAATAATGAATCTGTCCCCTCGTCTGTCTGCTCTTACCTGTGTCCCTGAATAATGAATCTGTCCCCTCGTCTGTCTGCTCTTACCTGTGTCCCTGAATAATTAATCTGTCCCCTCGTCTGTCTGCTCTTACCTGTGTCCCTGAATAATTAATCTGTCCCTTCGTCTGTCTGCTCTTACCTGTGTCCCTGAATAATTAATCTGTCCCCTCGTCTGTCTGCTCTTACCTGTGTCCCTGAATAATTAATCTGTCCCTTCGTCTGTCTGCTCTTACCTGTGTCCCTGAATAATTAATCTGTCCCCTCGTCTGTCTGCTCTTACCTGTGTCCCTGAATAATTAATCTGTCCCTTCGTCTGTCTGCTCTTACCTGTGTCCCTGAATAATTAATCTGTCCCTTCGTCTGTCTGCTCTTACCTGTGTCCCTGAATAATTAATCTGTCCCCTCGTCTGTCTGCTCTTACCTGTGTCCCTGAATAATTAATCTGTCCCTTCGTCTGTCTGCTCTTACCTGTGTCCCTGAATAATTAATCTGTCCACTCGTCTGTCTGCTCTTACCTGTGTCCCTGAATAATGAATCTGTCCCCTCGTCTGTCTGCTATTACCTGTGTCCCTGAATAATTAATCTGTCCCCTCGTCTGTCTGCTCTTACCTGTGTCCCTGAATAATGAATCTGTCCCCTCGTCTGTCTGCTCTTACCTGTGTCCCTGAATAATGAATCTGTCCCCTCGTCTGTCTGCTCTTACCTGTGTCCCTGAATAATGAATCTGTCCCCTCGTCTGTCTGCTCTTACCTGTGTCCCTGAATAATTAATCTGTCCCCTCGTCTGTCTGCTCTTACCTGTGTCCCTGAATAATTAATCTGTCCCCTCGTCTGTCTGCTCCTACCTGTGTCCCTGAATAATGAATCTGTCCCCTCGTCTGTCTGCTCTTACCTGTGTCCCTGAATAATGAATCTGTCCCGTCGTCTGTCTGCTCTTACCTGTGTCCCTGAATAATGAATCTGTCCCCTCGTCTGTCTGCTCTTACCTGTGTCCCTGAATAATTAATCTGTCCCCTCGTCTGTCTGCTCTTACCTGTGTCCCTGAATAATTAATCTGTCCCTTCGTCTGTCTGCTCTTACCTGTGTCCCTGAATAATTAATCTGTCCCCTCGTCTGTCTGCTCTTACCTGTGTCCCTGAATAATGAATCTGTCCCCTCGTCTGTCTGCTATTACCTGTGTCCCTGAATAATTAATCTGTCCCTCGTCTGTCTGCTCTTACCTGTGTCCCTGAATAATGAATCTGTCCCCTCGTCTGTCTGCTCTTACCTGTGTCCCTGAATAATGAATCTGTCCCTCGTCTGTCTGCTCTTACCTGTGTCCCTGAATAATGAATCTGTCCCCTCGTCTGTCTGCTCTTACCTGTGTCCCTGAATAATTAATCTGTCCCCTCGTCTGTCTGCTCTTACCTGTGTCCCTGAATAATTAATCTGTCCCCTCGTCTGTCTGCTCTACCTGTGTCCCTGAATAATGAATCTGTCCCCTCGTCTGTCTGCTCTTACCTGTGTCCCTGAATAATGAATCTGTCCCCTCGTCTGTCTGCTCTTACCTGTGTCCCTGAATAATGAATCTGTCCCCTCGTCTGTCTGCTCTTACCTGTGTCCCTGAATAATTAATCTGTCCCTTCGTCTGTCTGCTCTTACCTGTGTCCCTGAATAATTAATCTGTCCCCTCGTCTGTCTGCTCTTACCTGTGTCCCTGAATAATTAATCTGTCCCTTCGTCTGTCTGCTCTTACCTGTGTCCCTGAATAATTAATCTGTCCCCTCGTCTGTCTGCTCTTACCTGTGTCCCTGAATAATTAATCTGTCCCTTCGTCTGTCTGCTCTTACCTGTGTCCCTGAATAATTAATCTGTCCCTTCGTCTGTCTGCTCTTACCTGTGTCCCTGAATAATTAATCTGTCCCTCGTCTGTCTGCTCTTACCTGTGTCCCTGAATAATTAATCTGTCCCTTCGTCTGTCTGCTCTTACCTGTGTCCCTGAATAATTAATCTGTCCCCTCGTCTGTCTGCTCTTACCTGTGTCCCTGAATAATGAATCTGTCCCCTCGTCTGTCTGCTATTACCTGTGTCCCTGAATAATTAATCTGTCCCCTCGTCTGTCTGCTCTTACCTGTGTCCCTGAATAATGAATCTGTCCCCTCGTCTGTCTGCTCTTACCTGTGTCCCTGAATAATGAATCTGTCCCCTCGTCTGTCTGCTCTTACCTGTGTCCCTGAATAATTAATCTGTCCCCTCGTCTGTCTGCTCTTACCTGTGTCCCTGAATAATTAATCTGTCCCCTCGTCTGTCTGCTCTTACCTGTGTCCCTGAATAATTAATCTGTCCCCTCGTCTGTCTGCTCTTACCTGTGTCCCTGAATAATTAATCTGTCCCCTCGTCTGTCTGCTCTTACCTATGTCCCTGAATAATTAATCTGTCCCCTCGTCTCTCTGCTCTTACCTGTGTCCCTGAATAATTAATCTGTCCCTTCGTCTGTCTGCTCTTACCTGTGTCCCTGAATAATTAATCTGTCCCCTCGTCTGTCTGCTCTTACCTGTGTCCCTGAATAATGAATCTGTCCCCTCGTCTGTCTGCTCTTACCTGTGTCCCTGAATAATTAATCTGTCCCCTCGTCTGTCTGCTCTTACCTGTGTCCCTGAATAATGAATCTGTCCCCTCGTCTGTCTGCTCTTACCTGTGTCCCTGAATAATTAATATGTCCCTTCGTCTGTCTGCTCTTACCTGTGTCCCTGAATAATTAATCTGTCCCTTCGTCTGTCTGCTCTTACCTGTGTCCCTGAATAATTAATCTGTCCCCTCGTCTGTCTGCTCTTACCTGTGTCCCTGAATAATTAATCTGTCCCTTCGTCTGTCTGCTCCTACCTGTGTCCCTGAATAATTAATCTGTCCCCTCGTCTGTCTGCTCTTACCTGTGTCCCTGAAAAATTAATCTGTCCCTTCGTCTGTCTGCTCTTACCTGTGTCCCTGAATAATTAATCTGTCCCCTCGTCTGTCTGCTCTTACCTGTGTCCCTGAATAATGAATCTGTCCCTTCGTCTGTCTGCTCTTACATGTGTCCCTGAAGAATTAATCTGTCCCTTCGTCTGTCTGCTCTTACCTGTGTCCCTGAATAATTAATCTGTCCCCTCGTCTGTCTGCTCTTACCTGTGTCCCTGAATAATTCATCTGTCCCTTCGTCTGTCTGCTCTTACCTGTGTCCCTGAATAATTAATCTGTCCCTTCGTCTGTCTGCTCTTACCTGTGTCCCTGAATAATTAATCTGTCCCCTCGTCTGTCTGCTCTTACCTGTGTCCCTGAATAATTAATCTGTCCCTTCGTCTGTCTGCTCTTACCTGTGTCCCTGAATAATTAATCTGTCCCCTCGTCTGTCTGCTCTTACCTGTGTCCCTGAATAATTAATCTGTCCCTTCGTCTGTCTGCTCCTACCTGTGTCCCTGAATAATTAATCTGTCCCCTCGTCTGTCTGCTATTACCTGTGTCCCTGACTAATTAATCTGTCCCCTCGTCTGTCTGCTCTTACCTGTGTCCCTGAATAATTAATCTGTCCCTTCGTCTGTCTGCTCTTACCTGTGTCCATGAATAATTAATCTGTCCCTTCGTCTGTCTGCTCTTACCTGTGTCCCTGAATAATTAATTTGTCCCTTCGTCTGTCTGCTCTTACCTGTGTCCCTGAATAATTAATCTGTCCCTTCGTCTGTCTGCTCTTACCTGTGTCCCTGAATAATTAATCTGTCCCTCCGTCTGTCTGCTCTTACCTGTGTCCCTGAATAATTAATCTGTCCCTTCGTCTGTCTGCTCTTACCTGTGTCCCTGAATAATTAATCTGTCCCTTCGTCTGTCTGCTCTTACCTGTGTCCCTGAATAATTAATCTGTCCCTTCGTCTGTCTGCTCTTACCTGTGTCCCTGAATAATTAATCTGTCCCTTCGTCTGTCTGCTCTTACCTGTGTCCCTGAATAATTAATCTGTCCCCTCGTCTGTCTGCTCTTACCTGTGTCCCTGAATAATTAATCTGTCCCCTCGTCTGTCTGCTCTTACCTGTGTCCCTGAATAATTAATCTGTCACTTCGTCTGTCTGCTCTTACCTGTGTCCCTGAATAATTAATCTGTTCCTTCGTCTGTCTGCTCTTACCTGTGTCCCTGAATAATTAATCTGTCCCCTCGTCTGTCTGCTCTTACCTGTGTCCCTGAATAATTAATCTGTCCCTTCGTCTGTCTGCTCCTACCTGTGTCCCTGAATAATTAATCTGTCCCCTCGTCTGTCTGCTCTTACCTGTTTCCCTGAATAATTAATCTGTCCCCTCGTCTGTCTGCTCTTACCTGTGTCCCTGAATAATTAATCTGTCCCTTCGTCTGTCTGCTCTTACCTGTGTCCCTGAATAATTAATCTGTCCCCTCGTCTGTCTGCTCTTACCTGTGTCCCTGAATAATTAATCTGTCCCCTCGTCTGTCTGCTCTTACCTGTGTCCCTGAATAATTAATCTGTCACTTCGTCTGTCTGCTCTTACCTGTGTCCCTGAATAATTAATCTGTTCCTTCGTCTGTCTGCTCTTACCTGTGTCCCTGAATAATTAATCTGTCCCCTCGTCTGTCTGCTCTTACCTGTGTCCCTGAATAATTAATCTGTCCCTTCGTCTGTCTGCTCCTACCTGTGTCCCTGAATAATTAATCTGTCCCCTCGTCTGTCTGCTCTTACCTGTTTCCCTGAATAATTAATCTGTCCCTTCGTCTGTCTGCTCTTACCTGTGTCCCTGAATAATTAATCTGTCCCTTCGTCTGTCTGCTCCTACCTGTGTCCCTGAATAATTAATCTGTCCCCTCGTCTGTCTGCTCTTACCTGTGTCCCTGAATAATTAATCTGTCCCCTCGTCTGTCTGCTCTTACCTGTGTCCCTGAATAATTAATCTGTCCCTTCGTCTGTCTGCTCTTACCTGTGTCCATGAATAATTAATCTGTCCCTTCGTCTGTCTGCTCTTACCTGTGTCCCTGAATAATTAATTTGTCCCTTCGTCTGTCTGCTCTTACCTGTGTCCCTGAATAATTAATCTGTCCCTTCGTCTGTCTGCTCTTACCTGTGTCCCTGAATAATTAATCTGTCCCTCCGTCTGTCTGCTCTTACCTGTGTCCCTGAATAATTAATCTGTCCCTTTGTCTGTCTGCTCTTACCTGTGTCCCTGAATAATTAATCTGTCCCTTCGTCTGTCTGCTCTTACCTGTGTCCCTGAATAATTAATCTGTCCCTTCGTCTGTCTGCTCTTACCTGTGTCCCTGAATAATTAATCTGTCCCTTCGTCTGTCTGCTCTTACCTGTGTCCCTGAATAATTAATCTGTCCCCTCGTCTGTCTGCTCTTACCTGTGTCCCTGAATAATTAATCTGTCCCCTCGTCTGTCTGCTCTTACCTGTGTCCCTGAATAATTAATCTGTCACTTCGTCTGTCTGCTCTTACCTGTGTCCCTGAATAATTAATCTGTCCCTTCGTCTGTCTGCTCTTACCTGTGTCCCTGAATAATTAATTTGTCCCCTCGTCTGTCTGCTCTTACCTGTGTCCCTGAATAATTAATCTGTCCCTTCGTCTGTCTGTGCATCTTTCATCACCCTCACCCACCGCCCGCCTGGTCTCCTGCCTGCCCGCCCGCAGCTGACGCCTGCATCTGAACACTATTGACAATGACAGTGGTGGCAGTCATCCATGCAGAGCCAGGTGGCAGGCGGAGTGTGACTGCTACCACAAGGTTACAGCAGCATATAAATAGTTAGAGAGAGAGAGGAGGTTTGGATCTCTATCTCTCTGGGTGGAAGGAAATGTCTGGCTGAAGTTCCAGGCCCATGGTCCTGCAGTCAGTCACCAATTGTACACCTATCTCTATCAACTGATCTGAGGTGGGTTTCTCAAAACATTTGTGCACTAAGATCGATTGCCTACCAATAGATTTCAGATGATTTTAGTGCTTCAGAGGTTTTGGGAAACTCACCCTACTTAGATTAAATATGCACACAGGCTAGTCAAGAATATAAATGAGGTAATGAATGGCATTTAAGTTTGCGAATTCTGGGAATAATGTTGTGTTCATAACCAACTGTGATAAATGACAGTTGTGAAGTCATAATTACTGAGTTGGGTGCATTCACGTGCTTGAGCTGGGAAATGCCATCAAACATGGAGGTCATTGAAAGGCTTGTGACTTTAAAAAATGTTTTTTTGGTCCATAAAAAGCTGCTTTCACTTTGTAAATCAATAAGTTGAAGGCTGAAGATGCTGCCATGCTTGCTGTCTTATTGACAAATGACGCCAGAGGTTACTAATAATCCCCAGTTGGAGGGGCGTTCAAGGGGATTTTACGAGATGTTGTGAACAACATTATTAAAGGGTACAACAGTATTGTTGGCCTGCTAAAAACATTGTAGAATAGTGGACCATATGGTGTTGTCAGGAGGGTGTGAAGCATTAGGATTCAGGTGGAAAATGGTGGTATACAGTCAGGTCCATAATTATTGGCTCCCTTGATGAAGATGAAGCAAAAAATACTGTGTAAAATAAATAACACATAATTATTGGCGCGCCTGTTTTCAGTACACCAGCACCCTACCCTTGTGAGGATAACGACACAGAGCCACACAAGAATCGTTAGAAGGTAAGCGGTGCGTCTACATAGAAGATCATAGGAAATCCCAGGACAAATTGTCTATAATACTGTAATGCGCTCACGTAGATTCTGTCACAAACTCCAAACTCTACACAGCTGTCACTGACTAGTTGGAGATCATTTTAAGCTCGGCGGACCTGATTTGTTTATTGAAATTTTTCAATATAACTCAGGAATGCAACTGTTTATGTCAAATAATTTTGTGTTCTGCTTGTAGCCCTTAAAAGAAAAGCTTTTTCTTCACTCAAAAAGGGACCAATGGAGTTAAGGTCAATGGCATCATGAACTTTACAAAGTACTAGGACATTTTATACAAAAACCTGGTTGTCTCTGCCAGGAGGCAGTTAGACACAAGTGGATCTTCCAGCAAGACAAAACCCCAAGAAATGGTTCATTGACCACAATATCATTTTGCAATGGCTATCTCAGTCTCCTGCTGAACCCCATTGAAAACCTGAGGTTTGAATTGAAGAAAGCAGCCCATAAGAACAGATGAAGGATATCAAGGATCTGGATAGATTCAGTAAGGAGGAATGGTCTAAGATCCCTCCCAATGTCTTCTCCAATCTCATAAATCATATAAGGCTCAGTGTCCTTATCCTCGCAAGGGGGAGGGTGCGAGTATTGAAAAAAGGGGTGGCAATAATTTTGACCTCTATTTTTATTTCTTTAAATTACTTTATTAACAAAATCCTGGGTGTAAGCCCACCTCTTTCTGTTTATTTTTCTTTACATACCAATTTATTAGTTAAAAATCCTGTGTGATCAATATGATAATTTATCTGTATGTATTTCTTAACTTTGTATTATTTAATGTGGCAGCCTACGAGTACATATGTGTCACGCCCTGGTCGAAGTATAGTATGTTTGTCTTCATTTATTTGGTCAGGCCAGGGTGTGACATGGGTTATTGTGCGTTTTTGTCATGGGGTTTTGTGGGGTGTCTAGCATAGTCTATGGCTGCCTGAGGCGGTTCTCAATCAGAGTCAGGTGATTATCGTTGTCTCTGATTGGGAACCATATTTAGGCAGCCATATTCTTTGAGTATTTTGTGGGTGATTGTTCCTGTCTCTGTGTTAGTTGTCACCAGATAGGCTGTATAGGTTTTCACATTCCGTTTGTTGTTTTTGTATTGTTCGTGTTTTTTCCTTCATTAAAGATGTATCGAACTAACCACGCTGCATTTTGGTCCGACTCTCTTTCGACGGAAGAAAACCGTAACAATATGGTATAAAGTGTATAAATTGACATGAATACTGTACCTGTAACCCCCCCAACAACAAAAAATAACAAAGCAAACAAGAACATTAAAAAAAGGAAGTGTGATTTGAAGTGTCTGTCATATATCTGAGAGATTTAAAAAAGCTTATAAAAAAAGCGTATAATTTTGTTTTGCGTGGAATGACCCATATACCGTTGACGTGGAAATGTCCTATCCAATTCGTCCAATTGTTTGGCCGCCATGTGCGTGTTTAGTAAGGGGCTCAACTTCCGATGGTGGGGTCACATTAGTTTGTAGCCCAAACCGTTCGGACACTGCAGACAGAAGTTGGCACATCGGCAGAACCAACTTCAGACGAGTCCCGTGAAGCTTGTGGGGGTCCTAGAGCAAAACGGAGAATACCAGCACGTTTGTGACAGTCTCAACTTTCAAGCCCAAACCGTTCAGACTCTGCATAAGTTTTTGTGAGAAGACTAATTTTCGGGATGTGTCCTGGTCTGGCGAAAAGCGCTGTAGCCCTGCCACCTTCCACCACGGAAGCGGAAGGATGACATTGGCGGATGGGGTGGATTAAGACGCAACTCATGCAAAAAAGATATCTCTAGCTTAAACAGACAGAGTATGATGTGAATTTTTTTATTATGCTAATTTGATTTCCATGCTAACATCAACTCTAGGGGGTTGAAAATGAGCAACTGAACATGTTAAAAGCCCTAAACAGGTATTTAATCAATTAACAATTCCCTTCACAATGAATACTTCTCAATAGTTGCCATATTAATGACCAATACATAATACATTACTACATACAGCTGAAGTCGGAAATGTACATATACCTTAGCCAAATACATTTAAACTACATTTTTCGCAATTCCTGACACTTAATCCTAGTAAAAATTCCCTGTCTTAGGTCAGTTAGGATCACCACTTTATTTTAAGAATGTGAAATGTCAGAATAATAGTAGAAAGAATGATTTATTTCAGCTTTTATTTCTTTCATCACATTCCCAGTGGGTCAGAAGTTTCCATACACTCAATTAGTATTTGGTAGCATTGCCTTTAAATTGTTTAACTTAAGGTGAATGCACCAATTTGTAAGTCGCTCTGGATAAGAGCGTCTGCTAAATGACTTAAATGTAAATGTAAATGTAACTTGGGTCAAACGTTACGGGTAGCCTTCCACAAGCTTCCCACAATAACTTGGGTGAATTTTGGCCCATTCCTCCTGACAGAGCTGGTGTAACGGAGTCAGGTTTGTAGGCCTCCTTGCTCGCTCACACGCGTTTTCAGTTCTGCCCACACATTTTCTATAGGATTGAAGTCAGTGCTTTGTGATGGCCACTCCAATACCTTAACTTTGTTGTCCATTTTGCTTCAACTTTGGAAGTATGCTTGGGGTCATTGTCCATTTGGAAGACCCATTTGCGACCAAGATTTAACTTCCTGACTTATGTCTTGAGATGTTGCTTCAATATATCCACATAATTCTCCTATCTCATGAAACAATCTATTTTGTGACGTGCACCAGTCCCTCCTGTAGCAAAGCACCATCACAACATGATGCTGCCACCCCCATGCTTCACGGTTGGGCTGGTGTTCTTCGGCTTGCAAGCCTCCCCCTTATTCCTCCAAACATAACAATGGTCATTATGGCCAAACAGTTCTATTTTTGTTTCATCAGACCAGAGGATATTTCTCCAAAAAGTACGATCTTTGTCCCTATGTGCAGCTGCAAACCGTAGTCTGTATTTTTTTATGGCGGTTTGGAGCAGTGGCTTCCTCCTTGCTGAGTGGCCTTTCAGGTTATGTCGATATAGGACTCGTTTTACTGTTGATATAGATACTTCTGTACCTGTTTCCTCCAGAATCTTCACTAGGTCCTTTGCTGTTGTTCTGGGATTGATTTGCACTTTTCGCACAAAAGTACATTCATCTCTAGGAGACAGAACGTGTCTCCTTCCTGAGCGATATGGCGGCTGCGTGGTACCATGGTGTTTATACTTGAGTACTATTGTTTGTACAGATGAACATGGTACCTTCATGCATTTGGAAATTGCTCCCAAGGATGAACCAGATTTGTGGAGGTCTACAATTGTTTTTCTGAGGTCTTGGCTGATTTCTTTTGATTTTCCCATGATGTCAAGCAGAGAGGCATTGGGTTTGAAGGTAGGCCTTGAACTACATCCACAGGTACACCTCCAATTGACTCAAATCTTGTAAATTTATCAGAAGCTTCTAAAGCCATGACATAATTTTCTGTAATTTTCCAAGCTGTTTAAAGGCACAGATAACTTATTGTATGTAAACTTCTGACCCACTGGAATTGTGATACAGTGAATTATAAGTGAAATAATCTGTTTGTAAACAATTGTTGGAAAAATGACTTGTGTCATGCATAAAGTAGATGTCCTAACCGATTTGCCAAAACTATAGTTTGTTAACAAGAAATTTGTGGGGTGGTTGAGAAACAAGTTTTAATGGCTCCAACCTAAGTGTATGTAAACTTCCGACTTTAACTGTATCAGGACATAATATATTCTGTATAATAACTGCAATGCATATTCGTCTACAAACATTTTTGTAAAAGGAATATGATGAGTTTGGCACCAAATGAGAGGATATGAATGGAGTATCTCACTTTTTTAATATATTTTTTTAACCTTTATTTAACCAGGCAAGTCAGTTAAGAACACATTCTTATTTTCAATGACGGCCTGGGAACAGTGGGTTAACTGCCTGTTCAGGGGCAGAACGACAGATTTGTGCCTTGTCAGCTCAGGGGTTTGAACTTGCGACCTTCCGGTTACTAGTCCAACGCTCTAACCACTAGGCTACGCTGCACTCCAGTGTGATCCATCAGAAACATTCATAAAACCGGAAAATAACCAGACAATGCATGCCCTGTCAGGTAGGCCTATAACAGAATTGCCAGAATTGATCAAATGAATCAAATGCCTGATTGAAAGGTTTTTAAAGGTTTGAGGCTGCAGATGCTTGGTTGCATGCTGTTAAAGCTTTTGATATGACGTTGGGCTTCTCAGAACAATCACATTATAGGCTCATTCTAAACTGGGTCGACGCATGATACCCAATCATAGCAAAGCAGTTATTAATAGTTTGGCCGAAACAATGAACCATAATGTAATAGTGATCTAGCTGCCCTGAGCGTTTCCCTGGTACAGCCGACGGAGAGAAAAATTGGTCTCTTGAGAAGTAGGTCACCTACTGTATTAATTTGGGTTGCTATTCATACTTTTAGACACATTCATAACCTACATGTCTCCAATTTCTTCTTGGGTATTTGTGCCCTTTCAGTGCAGTGACATTCAACCTTGCAGACATTTCACTGGAAGTCCAATGAAAAAGGTTTTGTCAGCGTACGTACAATATGCTCAGAGACAATCAAGTAATGTAGCTATTCTATTCCTGGGGCTTGCTTGTACACTTCAAATGGATGCCATTTTTCACACCATTAACTACAGCCCACTGGTTTTATTCACAGCTCAAAGATAGGCCAAAAACAATCCTAAAAACGCCCACAAGCACAATTGCAACAATTGATATAAGCTGTTTCAACCGGTCTGTCGCCAGCCTGTACAGCAGGAGGAACCATTATCTCTCTCTCCATCCCCTCTCTCTCCTTTATCCTCCCCTGGAGGAAGGGGAAGGGTTGCAGCTTCACATTATGTACAAAGATGCATAGCAAGCCCCCTCAATCCTCTACCTCATGTAATGGTATCTAGTCACAGATAGCTGGCGTTGTAGAAAAGATACTTGGCTTACCAGGTTGATTTGGAATGATGACTGCTTTGATATAAGGGCCAATTTTGTACCTCGCCTGGGCTCTAACTAGGAACTTTCATTATCATCTATGCTGAGTGCAAGGTCCATAGAGAAGGAGAGTTCAAAGGGCCTGCTAATCCACTGAGTTTTACAGGCATGCTGGGCTGGTCAACACACTGGCCCTGCATCTTAAAGTAGCTGTAGCTCCACAGCGGTGCTTGGTAAAAGAGGCTCAGGGGAACGGTATGCCAGCCTGGTGCAGTTTTCTTTTCTCTCTCCTCTCCACAGCTCCCTCTCAAGGTTAGAAGCCACTAAAGCTTTAACTCTTTATGTCCCACTGCTAAAGTGTCTCTCTGTTTTATTATAGGAGTGTTACGGGTCATTCTGAGGAGGAACTAGCCTGGCTACTGATCAATGAGGTCCAATTAAAGGTCACTTCTGTGTCACGTGACACTGAGGGGGGTTGCTGACTGAAGTCAATACAGATGATATTGAAGTGGCTCTGTCGTGTTGTTCATGTGTGGTATTTAAGGAGAATTTAATATCAGCACGCATAGGAGGTCAAACAAGGAGGAACAAATTGACCTAGTATTGCATCACTGCTGTTTTATCTCTGGTTGGACGTGAAGCTATAGGAAACCCTTTGGCCCAGTTGTGGCAGGTTTAATGATCCTATTCCCTCTCAGAGGTGATGGTAAGCCTTCAGTATTTCCCAGTGAACTCCACGTGCCCGCAGGCCCCTTAGCTTGGCCAAATCCTGCTGTTAATCTGCAGTAAATTGCCTCGCTAGTCGCTACCAGGGTGCTGGGCTGGGGCACCCTCACTGGAGAGCACTAGAGCAGGCCAGGGTAGACTGGGCAGTCAACCTACAGTAGGGAACTGGCAGGGAAATGGAAACAGTTGCTCTCTGGGAAACGGTCCACCAGGGCACAGAGACTGATTGTAATTTGTGATAAGTGGGCTCAGGTAAACTAAAGGAAACCAGCATCACCACCTGCAGCGCTAACACATGATTCGTTTGTGGCCACAGGGGCATCTTTTTAACATATACACTGTATATCTTCTTTTTTATTCAACAAAGACCTTTCCAATTAAGGCACCTGTTCTCACACGGATCATCTTTTTTCAGACCTGAGAGGTTGGGTTGGTGCACCAATTTACAATTGTCATAATTGTGCTGCTAGGCAAGGAGTGTCACTGTGACTGCACACCTAGTGTCCAACCTTTGACACTACAGCTGTCAGGTGGCCTCGTCCCTGGCTGGCCTGCAATGGTGGCACCGTCGGTGCAAACAGAGGAGAGGATAGACGTCCCATGCAGAAACAGCATCCTATGATTTGGATTTAGGACCTGACCAAAATTGAGCGGTGCTGAGCTCTGTGGCAGTTAGCCGAGTGTGCCGACTCCCTTGCCGTCCCCCACCGTGGTGCTGGATCAGGACGGAGGCTCAGTGGCTGTCTGACTGATCATCAGCCAGCTTGTTGTATTCCTCCCACCACATCATACTGGGCCCAAACAATGCACCGTTTATAGTACGCCACAAAACATAAAAGTGCTCCCCTGGAAACTGCTTTCTAATCAGATCATTTTCCTCTGTCCGTTTTCATTTTTGCAATGATCCCTTGATTGTTAATAATGAATCAGAGGGGGCCCTAGCTGCTCGGGGATCATTGAGTCACAGTGAGAATTGGTAGCTTCTTTCACCAGCCTGTATAATGCAATATTCATATTCAGACCCAGTGCATGTGAATGGGCATAGTCCAATATAGCCCAGCTTAGCTTAACTGTCCATTTGTTAGAGAAACAGACACAGCTTGGGGGAGAAGATGGATAGTGACGCTGCTGATGCAATCATGCCTCGTCTCTGGAACAAACTGGAACTGCACAGTAACAGCCAATCTCCACAGCCACGCTTATGAAATGGATCTGCTGTTAGGCGAGCTAGCTACCCTACCATGGACCCTCGGCTTATCACTGATAGAGATGGCTGTCCTGCTCTCCCAGATCAATGATTTGGCAGTCAGACTCAGTGTTCTTGGAAATGGTGCACATTGCTCTGCCAGTGATAATTGCTCCCGGTCTTTCTTTCTTCACCCCTCTCATTAGCTACGTTAATTCTCGCTACTGGTTTTCATGGCCGCCCTATTTGCATTTTCCTCTCACTGACTTCCGTCCTCTGCTCTTCGTATGATTCTACATAATGACTAGTTCCACATAATAACAGTTCCCCATTCCCTTTTGGTCCCATCTAAAGACGTGCCTACCACTCGTCTCTCTCTGTATTGCAGCGTGCCTGCTCTTCCCCTCCACTCTCCAATTTTTCTGTCCTTACCGCCTCATTTAATGCTTTCAATTTACCAGTCTTGTATCTCTCTAATGCCCAATATGGATGTTTTCTTACATTTGCTATTCCTCAGCTATTTGAAATAGCTTTTTATTCTTTGGGATTCAGTTTTAGCAATAATTATATTTCATACTGAAAATAGCAGAGGATGCTGTGATTTTCATTTGGTTCCATTTGTTTACTCTCAGAGATTGTAAGGATAATGTTGACATGATTTTCAACATTCCTCTACAGCTGCTATTGCTGTTGGTGTGTGGAGAGTATATTATCAGTGCATTTCATTTTGGAGACTTCATTTAGACTCTGTTTTATTCTTTCTGTGAAATTGCATAATGGGATTCAAAAATGTGACACAATTGAATGGTAAATGCTGGAAACATCACATCTTGAAGCGAGGCGAGTATATAGCCGCTGTAATACATTTCTCAATGGGATGTAAATAAGATCAATGGCATCTCTCTATGTGACTGCGCTGCCTTCTAAACTGACAGTTGTTATGATGACTTCTTCTCTACGGCTTGGTTTCGTTTTATGTATGGTATGTAACGTTGTTGTATCATGTCTCCATCTCCTCTCCTGTCGTCACACCTCCAGCACAGACCAATGGCTGAAGTGAGATGAGGAAAGGCTGTGGGTCTAGCTATACTATGATTGCCCGTTTTAGATCCACTTCCAAAAACACTCCCTGTTGGCTCTGCCATGGTGCCACTACCTTAACCCCCTTCTTCTAAACTCTGTGAAGGCATGGGGTGACTGTACGTTAGCCTCCCCTGCTGTGGCCATGGAGCATGTCTGAGTTAAGAATGCAGGGCTGGGCCCAGGGCCACGTACTGTCCTGGTCCTGTATGACCAGAGTTCAGGCCTGGCTGTGGAGACAGTCACTTATGAGCTGTTGATACAGTATGTGGACTGACAGGAGCTCTGCTTGGCTATAACCCTGAGAGCTCTGAAATCAGCCCAGCTCCCTACGGACCTCTACAGATAATCCGATCTTTACATCTACTGCCATAAGCCATCAAGCTTCTCCAAACACCATCCTCCAACATGGAATGATGATCCACCGCCCAGTCAGTCCAGTTCACTTTCACTCACCATGTCACCCTGACTTCCGTTATTTATCCATTATTTTTAACAGATCCAGTAATTCATAATTTATTTATGTGACAGATGTTATCTATTATGTTATCCATTTTATGTGGCCAAGAATGAGAGAGTTTCCGGAACATTAGGCAGCCATGCATCTGCCGGGAACATTGAGCACTAATACATTTTTTTAAACTTTTAAAACGTTTAGCTTTTAATACAGTCCACAATGGAATACATTAGCAAATGACAAAATATTGATACTACCGCCACTACTGGTGTTGTGGCTAAAGCAATCACTTGCTACCAAAATGTCTTATTGTGTTCCCTTCAGAACGGATGATACATCGGCGGCTGTATTGAAGCCTTTCCGGGGCTCTGAAATAAGACCCGTAATACTGTATATGTTGGCGCTGGCAGAGCTAGACAGAGGTAGCTAGTGTTTTTGTTTATAAATAGCTCCAGCCAGCATTATTCCACTTGCAGGCGTCCCATAATCATCAATCACTAGAGCACCCGTTGTGTTTTTCTGGGCTCAGAGGGAAGCGTGAGCTGTGTGTGAGCTGTGTGTGAGCGGTGTGGAGCGATGTGAGCCGTGTCTTTGCACCTCTCCCCATGTGAGTACATGAAGGAGGGAGAGGTGAGGTGAGTGGGCGAAAGACTGGGGAAGTCAGTGGAAGGTGGTGGTGATGGAGTGAGTTATGACCCCTCACCCTCCCACCCTCCCCTTGGTCTGGACGGACTCTATCCTCCCCTGGGTCTCCAGGTCACTGGGTGTGCCCCCGGCCCCCAACTCCTGGCCCCCTGATCAGATGGAGGTTGGGAGGCAGCTGATAACAGACAGGGTGGGGTTGGAGTGGGGATGTGTCAGGGAGCCAATATTTACTCTTGAGAGAGAGAGAGATAGAGAGATGGGGAGGGAGATGGAGGGAGAGAGGGAGAGGGGGTTGGACATCCTATGGAGGAGGGGTTTAATAAGAACCCTTCGCTCTTTTTCCTTTTTTGAGGAGATTTACAGGAACCTATTGAACCTACTGTACCAGTCCCAGTGATGGGCTGGTACAGATTCATTTCATTTACACGTGTATGCACGTTGCACACACGGGTAATACACACGGACACGCACAAAAACATACACACACATACACACACATCTACCCTGCATTCTAATATTAATGGATTTGAAATCGAAAGTACAGTAGACATTCCATAGAGACCCACACACTGTCATCCACTACATGTTCCACACACATATTCTTCCTGTTTGTTCATTCCTTTTTGATGCAGACACGCACTGGTCTTTTCACCGCGTTACCATGGCAGTTGTGAAAATACAGTAGAAACCCAGCTGACAACAAAATGGTTACATAACTAGTGCAGTGCCAAGTCCTGTGTCTTACCTAAGCACACCTCTTCTCTCCCCTGTGTTTCTGTTGCAGCCCTATTCCTGGCTCTGCCCTGCTTCTTCTGCAGCCACTATTTAAAAAGGGTTTCATAGGACGCCGAGTACATCTCAACGACAGGTATTGTTGTGTACTTGATGATGTTGGAATTAGCCCTTGTATGCCAAAAGGAAGATGGTATTTCTAATTACGTAAGCAGAAACCAATGTTCTCCTGCCACCTGCACCTGCACCAAAGCCAAAGTGATGTCATCTCGCTCAAATCCTAATTAAAAGCATCTCTATTCCGTGAAATGCATTCTATACACTTCATTCAATGCAATCCTCTCAAGGAGTAACTCCCCCATCTACCTTTCTCCTCCAGCCCCCCACCACCACCCCCGGAACCTCGTCCCCAGTAAGGTTAGACAGTGGTGCATGCTGCCCGCTATAGTGCCTCACCTCCCGGAGTTCCTTGGCCACATCCTTGAGCTCTTTGAGAATGCCGTCCAGCTGGTTGATCACCATCTTCATGTGGCTGCGGATCCGTTCTCTGGGGGTCTGGCTGGGGGTCTCAGAGTTGTCCCGGGCCGGAGCTCTGCTGAGGGACATCCTTCACAGGGCGACTTGGGGCCAGGGGCTGGCGGGCTGAGGCTGAGGGCAGGGGCGGGGGGGAGCCGAGTCGGGGTCCATGTCTCTGGCCGCAAGGAGCCTCAGTGCTACTGATCCGAACAGGGGCCCCGGCCACGCAGGGAGAGCTCAACATCTTAAAAGCCCCGGGACAGCCAAAAGACCTTGCCTGGCCTGAGCGCTCAACCCCCTGGCGTTACCCTCCTCCATCCATGACTCCAGGATGGATCGTACCGAAAATGAAGCCAAAAGAAACATGAAAAACTCAAGTTAGATCCACGGAACAGGAGGATGATGAAAAGAACAGGAGCTAAGATGGTGTGTGTGAAAACACCTTATATAATAGTGTTGAGCCAGAGAGCCTACTCATCTCACGTGTCAGTGTGTACGTTTGCATCGGTCTCTGAGGAGGATATTTATTTAGATCGTCTGTATGAGGAAGTTGCTCTTTTACCCTCCCACTCACCTCCCTTTACAATCGTATTTAGCGGGTATGATGCAGTGACTTGGTGTCAGCCAGGTTACTGTAATAGAGTGCATCCCAGGTTGTCAAGCTGAACAAGGGGTTCATGTTCAACCTCCCCTGTAGACCAGAATATCCAAGCGTAACAGAAAAGTAGAACTCCCCGCAGTTGCTATTTTTTTTGTTCATGATCTTGGTCTACATTATTGGTAGGCAGTAGGGACAAGCTTCGCCTTCTAAGTATACTCCCTCAGTTTGGCTTCTGTCTTTTTTAGGGAGAGAGGAGGACAAATCCTTTTGAAAACAGGAGATATTCCTCCTGTGTCCTCTGCTGTGCAGTGTTCCTTTTCTCTCAGAAGTGACGGGAGAATAAACTGATCTTGAAGGAATAAAGAAATAGCCCACATCAACAGTAACTTCTGCACACATCCATTTTATGCTCAGATGATGACCGACATGTGTTGTTCATTTCTCGTCAAAGAGAGGAGGAAGGAAGGTAGGAGGAGGGTGAGAGTCTCTCTGTGCTTGTTTGTGTGTGTGCGAAGAATGTCCAATATTTTCTTCAGTGGCAGGGCTTATTCCAGTTGGCAGGAATGGATGTCTTAAACGGATGTCTTAGCGAGTAAAATGTGACTAATTCATAGAACGTGCAGGGGAAGAATGACAAACCAACATGGTGATGAACAGGAGGAGGTGAAAGAGAGGGTGGAAGTGGAGGGTCCTTCCCCTGGTGTTAGGGTGACTTGCGTGTCCTTCGTGCCTTTGCAGTGCCCCTTGTCCTGCTCTTTCAGATCCGACTGTTGGTCCACGCTGGTCTGCAGGGTTGCGCCCAGAAACCAGACACCAGAGAAGATAGGAAGAGACAATTCAATTCTCTCTTATTCTCCCTGAGTTGTTGCTAAGGGAATCCAGTAGTCTGCCTGGTTGTGCTGCTGATTGAGTCATTATATTTCCTTATTCTGTTTATCTGTGTATTTCTCCTTCTATGAACAGTTTTCAAAAAGGCAGAAAGCCCTGCGCCATCTCCATCCAGCAGTAAGAGGTAAATCCCAGTAGCGCGTCCCCAGGGACAGCCGGAGTCCAGGCACAGGCAGGGGGGTGAGACACACACTGAATCCAGGCTGATGCTACTGCCAGAGGGCAAGCTGGCCAATCACACATGACACCTGGAGAGACGGAAAGGAAAGCAGTTGTTTTTTTCTTCCTCTCTCTCTTTTTCTGTCTCGTTCCCTCTCTCTTTTCTCCTCTCTAGACTCAGCAGCACTGCAAATAGAACACAACAGCAATAGAGCAAGGAAGAGAGAAGAGAGAGGAAGAGGGAGGAAGGCAGGGAGATAGACATGAATTAACTGCGGTGCTGGAACTTGACGATTTCTTTAGCTGCTGTGAAAATGCACATCTAGTCTCAGCAGGACTCTCCCACCTTCCTCTCATTAACACACACACTTACCACTTACCACTTACCTACACACACACACACACACACGCACGCACGCACGCACGCACGCACACACACACACACACACACACACACACACACACACACACACACACACACACACACACACACACGCACACTTACCTTCACTCTACATCAGCAGCTGTAGCTGTGTCCAGGGCTTACAGTCTATGCTCCTCTGTGATACTGACTGATTAAATGCACAGGAGGATCATCCAAGCCACACACATCCTGCTAGTTCTCTTGCAGTCTTAATCTCTCTATCAAAACACACACTGACACCCTCCTCTCTCTCTCTTCCAGTCACACACTCACATGCACGCACACACACACATATTATACTCCCCTACTTGTTCTCTTTGTATCTTTCGCTCTCCCTACATCACTTACTGGCTTCACAGAGAAAGCAGCTCCAGTCAGAGGGTGAAGAATTCATTCAGTGCCGTGTCTCAGCGGAAGGAAGGAGGGAGAGCATGTGGAGGATGGAGATGTGGAGGAAGAGGCGGGATGGAGGAGGAGGCAGGCTGGAGGAGGAGGCAGGAGGAGGCAGAGGTGGAGGTGGGCTGAACGGCCCTGACAGCAGCCCTCTTAGACACCAGAGAGAGGAGGCGGCTGAAGAATAGGGACCAGCAGCAGAGTATAGATCCGGCTGCTGCTGCTGCTGATGATGCTGAGGCTGAAGCTGTTGCTGCTGTAGATGCTGATGCTACCGTTGCTCTAGTGACGATGCTGTGGAAAGGAAGAAGCCACCCGCCATCCTCATCAACACTGCCGGTGTCGGGAAACAGCAGAAAGAGCTACTGCGTACAGAGCTGTGGAGAGGATCTGTATCAGTCAGAGCCCTCTGGAGGCTGCTCCTGACGACACTCTCTCTCTCTCTCTCTCTCTCTCTCTCTCTCTCTCTCTCTCTCTCTCTCTCTCTCTCTCTCTCTCTCTCTCTCTCTCTCTCTCTCTCTCTCTCTCTCTCTGTCTCACTCTCTCTCCGTCCCGTCTCTCTGCCCCTGCGCCCTGAAGTGTCCTCGCTGACTGCCGGATGAAGGCAGGCTGATGCCAGGGTTTATCGTGGGGCTCAGGCTATTGCCAGCACAACTTGCTTTGCTGCTCCGCTCTGACTGTGTGGAGGGAGGAGGGGCCTGGCGTTTTAAAGACACAGCACTAGCTAGGTAGCTACAGTGTCCTCTGCCTGGATCCTCTCTCCCCTCTCTCTTTCCCCTCTATGTATCACTCTATCTCTCTTTTCTCATGGTGGACTCTTCCTCCACTCACAGACAACCGACCCTTCACTAAGGGAATGAGTGTCCAAAAATGTCTGGCTGTTGCATCATTAACACACAAAGCAGATTGGGGTTGTTATGACCTCATCAGAGAGGGACTGCATTAACTTCCCTCTCCCTACTCTCCTCATTAGGATGGTTTGATCATAGCATCTATCTAACCCCTCCAGAGGCAATTAACTTAATGTGGAATTTGTAACAAAAGCTCATTGTGTGTCTTTTAGTAAAGCAACAATGGCATGTTTTAGCGGCAGTTGTCAGCAGGTAGTGAATGTAGGTTTCCTGTGGGTAAGTGTGGGTAAGTGTGGGTAAGTGTGGGTAAGTGTGCTAAGAGGCCTTGGCATTCTTTTGCATAATTGTTAAGGGAGATTTGCCATGGATCCAGGTCCAGATGAGTTTGTAGTGAGGACCAGTGTGGTTGGACTGCCAGGATCACAGACAGTGTACCACTTATCTGAAGGGCTAATTGGGAGGATTCTACAGTAGAACATGTATTCCCTTTGTACATTTGCTTTGATTAATAAAACATCAGGTTTGCATGTTCTCTTTCTCCTTTTGAAAACATCAGTGATAAATACTATGCCATATTGAAATATGTCTCTGTGTTCCTGTAATGGTACATCTCTTATATCAATTCTTCATTTACATATGGTTATCAAAGCATTGACTCACTCCTGCAGGTTCACGCTCTACAATATCCGTAGAGTATGACCCCACCTCACACAGGAAGCGGCGCAGGGCCTAATCGAGGCACACAGGTCCTCTCCCGTCTGGACGACTTCAACTCGCTGTTGGCTGGGCTCCACGCTTGTGCCATCAAATCCCTCCAACTTATCCAGAACGCTGCAGCCCGCCTGGTTTACCACCTTCCCAACTTCTCTCATGTCACCCCGCTCCTCTGCTCATCCGTACACTCCACTGGCATCCCGGCGATGTTTGCGTCCACTACAAGACAATGGTGCTTACCTACGGAACAGCAAGAGGAACTGCCCCTCCCTACCTTTAGGCTATGCTCAAACCCTACAGAGGTGACCTCTGTCCCTTCAGGTCTCTTGGCCCTCCTACTCATACGGGAGGGCAGCTCCCACCCAGCCCAGTCCAAGCTCTTCTCTGTCATGGCACCCCAATGGTGGAAACAGCTCCCCCCTGAAGCTAGGACAGCAGAGTCCCTGCCCATTTTCTAAAAACACATGAAACCTTACCACTTTAAACAGTATCTTAAATAATCCTCCTCCTCCTCACCTCAACCCCCCCCCCCCCACACACACACACACAAAAACCATTAACCAGCAATTGCACTTGACCACACCTTCCCCCTCCCCCTCCTCACTTTCTAGCTCTCCCTACTGATAGTTACAGTATTGAGGACAAGTTTACTTTCTATGTCTGTGATATGTGATTGTCCCACCTAGCCATCTTAAGATGAATGACTAAAATGTAAACATTTAAATTATTGGCACCCTTGATAAAGGGAAAGCATTTTTTTTTTTTACAGGTAGGGGTCAAAATTGTTTTGAATAGCTCACCTTGCGAGGATAACGTCACTGAACCGTTTTCAGAAATATTTTATGAGTTGGAGAATACATTGGGAGGGATCCTAAACCACTCCTCCATACAGAATCTTTCCAGATCCTTTATATTCTTCGGTTTGAGCTTATGGACTTCCCTCCTCAGTTCAAACCTCAGGTTTTCAATGGGCTTCAAGTCCGGAGACTGAGATTGCAAAACATTTTGATGTGTGCTTGTGGTTATTATCTTACTGGAAGATCCACTTGCTGGTAAGTTTCAGCCTCCCCACTCGGCGCACACTGGTTGAATCAATGTTGTTTCCACGTCACTTCAATGAAATGACGTTGAACCAAAGTGGAATAGACGTTGAATTGAAGTCTGTGCCCAGTGGGTCCTGGCAGAGGCAGCCAGGTTTTTGACTAACATGTCCTGGTACTGGATAAAGTTCATGATGGTGTTGACCTTAACAAGGTCCCCAGGACGACCAGCGGAAGCAAAATAGCCCTATAGACTCCAAATATCCTGCACCATATTTTACAGTAGGTACGAGGTTCTTTTTTGCTTAAGCATTCTAATTTCAACACCAAACCCACCACTGTTGTGCGTGGCCAACGAGCTGTATTTTCATGTCGTCTGATAAATGTATTCGCGTGTTTTATAAACGGCATTGGCACTTCGATTGGAACCGGTGCTTTGGTCAAATGACATGAAGATAGAAAGTATAAAATAAATAATTCAAATTCCGAGCTCTTTAAAAAAACAAACAGGTATCCTTAAACATGTACAGTATTTGACTTGGATGGGTTTACTCTTAAACGCAATGTTTTCAATATAAAAATAAAAAAAACATTTTTATACATTATTTCATTTGCTATGAACAGTGACCACATCTTTTGCAAGTGTCTTCGTAGTCTATTTGAATGGATTTGTCACTAGTGGAATTCCAGTCGGTTGAAAATGGTTCCCTCTCAGGGATGCCTTCATTGGAAAGAAATTGCATTATTTCCCGCTGAAACATATATTTTAACGTTAAGGTCATCCCGACTATTTGGTTTTACTATGAATCTGGAGCGAGTCCAGAGAAATATTGCTTCCACTTAATATTTCTACCCTGGATTTATTGTGCCTGGCCATTTATGGAGAAGTTTTATAGAACCCAATATTTTTCTTGAGGGGCACACACAAAGACGTGCTTGAGCGATCCTTGGTCCAGGGGAAATCAGCCTGTTAATGTAGACCTATAACGAGTCTGGGTCTGGGTGGGTTGTCTTGACTGCCTCTGTTTACCTCACTCATAATCTACTAATATGATACTTCAAGGATCAAGGCTCTTTTTATTACAGTTCCTTCCTTGGCTGCTGTCTACACCACAGCCCCCTGGCTGACTCTGCTCAGGACGCGTGCAGTAGGATTTATTCTTCCTAATAAACCTGAGAGAGATGAACACAGAGGATCAATAAAGGTAGTCTAGCCTCCCTCTCCCTCTCCATGTTAAAGTATCTGTCCAGTAAAAAGCTCACTTTTAAAAGTTCATATTCTGTTAACTCACACCCAAATAATGTTGTTGACTCATCCTATAATCATATTTGTGGTAGAAGAACACTTATTTAAAAAAAACACCTCAAACTTGTATCTCAAACAGACTGTTTGGAAAATGCTTGCTACTTCCTCAGAGAGGATGATGTCATCCTCCTGAGGAGGATGAGCTGGCCAATCAGCGGTCTGCTCGCATGACCGGTATATACCAATACCATTCTGTTGTTGGGGTACGCCCACACCATTCCAACACAGAAAAGCTGCTTTTTAAAATGCTTCATAATCCTTTTTTGGAAGGAAAACGATTTCATTCACATTGTAATGAATTATAGGTCATATTTAATAGAAATCTGGAAACACTGGACAGTTACTTGGATGTCTGAGCAGAATGATTTGTGTTGTAGAGTATCAAGCACCACTTAGATTGAACTAATCATGATTCCCTTTGGAGAGTGATCAAACTTTAACAGGAAAAGGACATGCCCATAAAAAAATCATGAATTGATTTTATTTACAGAGGGGTTTGTTGTTCCTCTCTTCTCCACTGTGTGGCACTGTGTTGTAGTTGTGACGTGGGAAGCTTTTTCTTCACTTTTGTCTGTCAATAGCAAAATGGTGGCTTGAGAGAAGCATCAGAAGTTCACACAAAAAAGATATTTGAAAATGTTGTTAAAATAGCAATACAAAACATTGGATAAAATCATAGGCAACAATACTATGCTTATGATACGCTTGTACAAGGATTCATCATTTATTACTACAGGATACTGAAAAAAAAGAACATTTTTTAAACTTTATTTAACAAGGCAAGTCAGTTAAGAACAAATAATTTTTCTCAATGACGGCCTAGGAACAGTGGGTTAACCGCCTTGTTCAGGGGCAGAACGACAGATTTGTACCTTGTCAGCTCGGGGATTCATGAATTCACAAATCTGTTGGAAGACATTGATCAAATAATGTGCAATTTTGGAGAAGCAGTGGGTTATGTCTATATTAGAGACATATGAGTAAAGGGTCTATACTCTATTGTGGCGACACCAATCATCTCCTATAATATCATACCACCGCCTGTGAGGCGGTGCTTCACAGTGTCTACGGCCTTTTCCCAGGCCCAGGTATTAATGTGTTTTTGTTGAGACTCTGTCATGTTGGGTCTGTCTGTTTTTATGTATGGGAGTTAAAATTAGTCTGAGGTTTGATTTCCCGGCCCAGTTTGGTCTGTTTGTTCCTGTACCTCAGGGACAGGTCTCTGTCGGGCGCCTGACGGGGGACAGGATGGGATGGCGCATCTGGCTGCTGCACTACGCTTGGCCACACTCAGTCATGACCTGTTTACTGTGCTCTGCCTGCACTGTTCTTTACACCAGACCTCCCACACCACACACCCACAGAGGGACACAAACCCAAACGCCTTTCCTGCAATCACACTGTAGCCTATTCTGTTCCACAATTACCTTTTGGTTGAGGCTGAGTGTGTGTGCGTCTGTGTCTGTGTGTGCACGCGCACGTGTGTGGGAAAGCAGCGAGAGCAGCGAGCAGGGCAGGTCACACACACACAGGACACAGTGTGATGGATCACTGCGAACACTGCATCGGGGGTTACCTCCCTGCAGACTAGCCTCGTTTGTTTTAAGGCCAGGTACAAATGGAACCACAACCATGTGTTTTGCACATTTCTCTCTCTCTCTCTCTCTCTCTCTCTCTCTCTCTCTCTCTCTCTCTCTCTCTCTCTCTCTCTCTCTCTCTCTTCTCTCTCTCTCTCTCTCTCTCTCTCTCTCCTTTCTCTCTCCTTTCTCTCTCTATTCTCTGTCTCTCTCTATTCTCTCTCTCTCTCCCCATCTCCATCTCTCTCTGTAGTAAGGAGGCAGAATATAAAGGTTGTGCTCTCCACCTGTTGTACTTATGTGTGATGTATGCTTATTACATCTGTGTCATGCCGTGTCAAGCTTCTTGGTCACGCAACAGTGTACGTTGGTCATGTTCTCTTTCTCTCCCTGTTTTTCCTTTTCTACTCTTTTCCCTGTGTGCCCTCTCTGTCTCCTTGTGGGATGCTACGTAGCAGTCCCCCTTTAACCCCACCCTTCTCTCAGTATCTTTGGTGCACCGTGCGTTTGCCAAGAGCTATAAACTAGTGTAATAGAATTGCAGAGGGGTTAGCCGACATAACCCCTCACCCCTGGCTCCTGGCTTCCCAGACAAGTGCTAACAAGCCCTGCGGCCTCATTGTGCATTCATAGAGAGGGAGGCGTGCCAATGTGGTTCATCGGCCCTGCTGTTATATCGCTCTCCTCTCTCTCTTTCTCACTCTCTCTCTCAGACACACCTATTCCCTTCTCCTGGGCTAGTTGGCATTGGGGCGGCAGGGTAGCTTAGTGTTTAAAGCGATGGATTAGTAACCAAAAGGTTGCAAGTTTGAATCCCTGGGCTGACAAGATACAAATCTGTCGTTCTGCCCCTGTTCCTAGGCAGTCATTGAAAATAAGACTTGCCTAGTAAAATAAATCAAATACTTGGCTGTTCTTTCCTTGTGTCTCTTATGAATAAAAGTCCTTCTTTAAACTGCAGTTGTGTTGTTGTTGGTGACTTTGTTGAGCCCAGGGAAGATGTCAATTCAATCACCTGTATTTCTACTGTGCACTTTATATTCCTATGTTCTTTAGCACTTCAATGAAAAGCCATTAGATACGTATTCTGTTCACCTTTATACATAGCCCATATTCTTTAGCCTATTTGTTGATGGCAGACTTCATTCGTCTTCTGTCAAGGTAAAACGTTATCTTCTTCACTAACAGATGAGTGGTATGTTTCCCACTGTTCACCTGATGGTTTTCCAGATCAGATCCTCTAATAGAAAGAATTGAAGGACTGGTACTGTAGTACTACTCTAACGTAAAAGTCACTCACGAGACTGAAATGCTCACGTGTGTGTGGCGCTGAGGTAAATGAAATTCATCTGAGTCCATCAGTCCATTAAAATAGCTTTTATTATTGTTTCCCCCCAACATTTACTGTATGTCCAGTATCTGTCTCTTCTTTGAATAACACCACCAGTATCTGTCTCTTCTTTGAATAACACCACCAGTATCTGTCTCTTCTTTGAATAACACCACCAGTATCTGTCTCTTCTTTGAATAACACCACCAGAATAACACCACCAGTATCTGTCTCTTCTTATCACCACCAGTATCTCTTCTTTGAATAACACCACCAGTATCTGTCTCTTCTTTGAATAACACCACCAGTATCTGTCTCTTCTTTGAATAACACCACCAGTATCTGTCTCTTCTTTGAATAACACCACCATCTGTCTCTTCTATCTGTCTCTTCTTTGAATAACACCACCAGTATCTGTCTCTTCTTTGAATAACACCACCAGTATCTGTCTCTTCTTTGAATAACACCACCAGTATCTGTCTCTTCTTTGAATAACACCACCAGTATCTGTCTCTTCTTTGAATAACACCACCAGTATCTGTCTCTTCTTTGAATAACACCACCAGTATCTGTCTCTTCTTTGAATAACACCACCAGTATCTGTCTCTTCTTTGAATAACACCACCACTATCTGTCTCTTCTTTGAATAACACCACCAGTATCTGTCTCTTCTTTGAATAACACCACCAGTATCTGTCTCTTCTTTGAATAACACCACCAGTATCTGTCTCTTCTTTGAATAACACCACCAGTATCTATCTCTTCTTTGAATAACACCACCAGTATCTGTCTCTTCTTTGAATAACACCACCAGTATCTGTCTCTTCTTTGAATAACACCACCAGTATCTGTCTCTTCTTTGAATAACACCACCAGTATCTGTCTCTTCTTTGAATAACACCACCAGTATCTGTCTCTTCTTTGAATAACACCACCAGTATCTGTCTCTTCTTTGAATAACACCACCAGTATCTGTCTCTTCTTTGAATAACACCACCAGTATCTGTCTCTTCTTTGAATAACACCACCAGTATCTGTCTCTTCTTTGAATAACACCACCAGTATCTGTCTCTTCTTTGAATAACACCACCAGTATCTATCTGTCTCTTCTTTGAATAACACCACCAGTATCTGTCTCTTCTTTGAATAACACCACCACTATCTGTCTCTTCTTCTTTGAATAACACCACCAGTATCTGTCTCTTCTTTGAATAACACCACCAGTATCTGTCTCTTCTTTGAATAACACCACCAGTATCTGTCTCTTCTTTGAATAACACCACCAGTATCTGTCTCTTCTTTGAATAACACCACCAGTATCTGCTCTCTTCTTTGAATAACACCACCAGTATCTGTCTCTTCTTTGAATAACACCACCAGTATCTGTCTCTTCTTTGAATAACACCACCAGTATCTGTCTCTTCTTTGAATAACACCACCAGTATCTGTCTCTTCTTTGAATAACACCACCAGTATCTGTCTCTTCTTTGAATAACACCACCAGTATCTTGTCTCTTCTTTGAATAACACCACCAGTATCTGTCTCTTCTTTGAATAACACCACCAGTATCTGTCTCTTCTTTGAATAACACCACCAGTATCTGTCTCTTCTTTGAATAACACCACCAGTATCTGAATCTCTTCTTTGAATAACACCACCAGTATCTGTCTCTTCTTTGAATAACACCACCAGTATCTGTCTCTTCTTTGAATAACACCACCAGTATCTGTCTCTTCTTTGAATAACACCACCAGTATCTGTCTCTTCTTTGAATAACACCACCTCTCTTCTTTGAATAACACCACCAGTATCTATCTCTTCTTTGAATAACACCACCAGTATCTGTCTCTTCTTTGAATAACACCACCAGTATCTGTCTCTTCTTTGAATAACACCACCACCAGTATCTGTCTCTTCTTTGAATAACACCACCAGTATCTGTCTCTTCTTTGAATAACACCACCAGTATCTGTCTCTTCTTTGAATAACACCACCAGTATCTGTCTCTTCTTTGAATAACACCACCAGTATCTGTCTCTTCTTTGAATAACACCACCAGTATCTGTCTCTTCTTTGAATAACACCACCAGTATCTGTCTCTTCTTTGAATAACACCACCAGTATCTGTCTCTTCTTTGAATAACACCACCAGTATCTGTATCTGTCTCTTCTTTTCTTTGAATAACACCACCAGTATCTGTCTCTTCTTTGAATAACACCACCAGTATCTGTCTCTTCTTTGAATAACACCACCAGTATCTGTCTCTTCTTTGAATAACACCACCAGTATCTGTCTCTTCTTTGAATAACACCACCAGTATCTGTCTCTTCTTTGAATAACACCACCAGTATCTGTCTCTTCTTTGAATAACACCACCAGTATCTGTCTCTTCTTTGAATAACACCACCTATCTTCTCTTCTTTGAATAACACCACCAGTATCTGTCTCTTCTTTGAATAACACCACCAGTATCTGTCTCTTCTTTATCTGTCTCTTCTTTGAATAACACCACCAGTATCTGTCTCTCTTCTTTGAATAACACCACCAGTATCTGTCTCTTCTTTGAATAACACCACCAGTATCTGTCTCTTCTTTGAATAACACCACCAGTATCTGTCTCTTCTTTGAATCCAGTATCTGTCTCTTCTTTGAATAACACCACCAGTATCTGTCTCTTCTTTGAATAACACCACCAGTATCTGTCTCTTCTTTGAATAACACCAGTATCTGTCAGTATCTGTCTCTTCTTTGAATAACACCACCAGTATCTGTCTCTTCTTTGAATAACACCAGTATCTGTCTCTTCTTTGAATAGTACACCACCAGTATCTGTCTCTTCTTTGAATAACACCACCAGTATCTGTCTCTTCTTTGAATAACACCACCAGTATCTGTCTCTTCTTTGAATAACACCACCAGTATCTGTCTCTTCTTTGAATAACACCACCAGTATCTGTCTCTTCTTTGAATAACACCACCAGTATCTATCTCTTCTTTGAATAACACCACCAGTATCTGTCTCTTCTTTGAATAACACCACCAGTATCTGTCTCTTCTTTGAATAACACCACCAATATCTGTCTCTTCTTTGAATAACACCACCAGTATCTATCTCGTCTTTGAATAACACCACCAGTATCTATCTCTTCTTTGAATAACACCAACAGGATCTATACATGTTGTGTTGCATCGTATTGTTGGCATTGTGCAGTAGGCTATCTGTGTATGTACAGATGGCTGACTGTGCTCTGACTGTGGATGTGACAGTATACTTGGGGTCACAGTATGTCAGCAGTCTTTCAGCACATGACCCTTTCTTACCGGGGAAGCTGTCATTGACCTCTGAACCTATTGGAATTATTGAGAATTGCAGGCATTGCCATTTGTAAACAGGTGCCTGTGAGACCATTGCCTCTGTGATGTGTTTTGATTGGCTTACATTTGACCAAAGGATCAGGGTTGGTTTTGATCTTTTATTCTCTGATAATGACAGGTAAAACGTCCATGAACAACATACTGTGTACAGTATATAATGTAGCTAATGTACAGTATTTACATTTACATTTAAGTCATTTAGCAGACGCTCTTATCCAGAGCGACATACAAATTGGTGCATTCACCTTATGGCATCCAGTGGAACAGTCACTTTTTTGCCTATGGGCCTGGGCTAGCCAACTTTCATAAATAACAGCCGTTAGGTACAGTACAGTACAGTGCCATGATGTGTTCTTGCAAACTAACAGTAAAATATCTTCAACATAACATGACAAACAAAAACACATGGCACACCTGATAATCAACAGGAGAAAAACTCCATGAACAAGTACTGTGCTGCCCTAACATGCCAAACTCCTCTGCAAAGTACAAATTAACAAAGTAAGGGGACATGAATAGCCATGCTAGCCCAATGACAACATCTAGCCTACATCAGAAAGTGCAGAAGCTAGGATATACAGCATATACAGCATTCACAAATCAACAGATAAAAAGTTCATAAATGACTGGAATACAATATATTGCACTACATTATAAAACACTGTCAGAGACCATATAAACTCATTCTAAGTGTTTTAACATGATGATGTCATGGGACAATATGTCATTAACCTCTTCCACATGGGAACAGTAGAAAGGGACGAGGTAAGGGGAGTTTTTATTTCACCTTTATTTAACCAAGTAGGCCAGTTGAGAACAAGTTCTCGTTTACAACTGCGAGCTGGCCAAGATAAAGCAAAGCAGTGCGACAAAAACAACAACACATAAACAAATGTACAGCCAATAACACAATAGAAAAGAAAAATACACAAATCTATGTACAGTGTGTGCAAATGTAGTAGAGTAGGGAGATAGGCAATAAATAGGTCATAGAGGCAAAATAATTACAATTTAGCATTAATACTGGAGTGATAGATGTGCACATGATGATGTCCAAGTAGAGCTAATGGGGTGCAAAAGAGCAATAGGGTAAGTAATAATATGGGGATGAGGTAGTTGGGTGTGCTATTTACAGATTGGCTGTGTACAGGTACAGTGATCGGTAAGCTGCTCTGACAGCTGATGCTTAAAGTTAGAGAGGGAGATATAAGACTCCAGCTCCAGTGATTTTTGCAATTCGTTCCAGTCATTGGCAGCAGAGAACTGAAAGGAAAGGCGACCAAAGAAAGTGTTGGCTTTGGGGATGACCAGTGCAATATACCTGCTGGAGCGCGTGTTAAGGGTGTGTGTTGCTATGGTGACCAGTGAGCTGAGATAAGGCCGGGCTTAACCTAGCAAAGACTTATAGATGACCTGGAGCCAGTGGGTTTGGCGACGGATATGTAGTGAGGGTCAGGCAACGAGAGCATACAGGTCGCAGGGGTGGGTAGTATATGGGGCTTTGGTGACAAAAGGAATGGGACTGTGATAGACTACATCCAGTTTGCTGAGTAGAGTGTTGGGGGCTATTTTGTAAATGACATCGCCGAAGTCAAGGATCGGTAGGATACTCCGATTTACAAGGGTATGTTTGGCGGCATGAGTGAAGGAGGCTTTGTTGAGAAATAGGAAGCCGATTCTAGATTTAATTTTGGATTGGAGATGCTTAATGTGAGTCTGGAAAGAGAGTTTTTACAGTCTAACCAGACACCTAGGTATTTGTAGTTATCCACATATTGTATGTCAGAGTAGTGATGCTAGTCGGGCGGGAGGGTGCGGGCAGCAATCGGTTGAAGAGCATACACTTAGTTTTACTAGCATTTAAAAGCAGTTGGAGGCCACGGAAGGAGTGTTGTATGGCGTTGAGGCTCGTTTGGAGATTCGTTAGCACAGTGTCCAAAGAAGGGCCAGATGTATACACCAGATGTATGCATTTATGAGGGAGAACGCAGAAGGAGAAGGAAGTGTGCGACATTAAAAAGGGCCCTTACAACAACAAAAGGAAAGCCCCCAATAACAGGTGTTTGAACTATTCAATTATACAACATGAAATTCAACATAAAATTCTGTAACATGCATGGATTGGTTGGGGGATGGATTGCTATTTATGTGACAGACAGGTGTACCACAGTTCAATTCAACAAATAGTGTTGCCACAGTTAAAACTAATGTGGGTGGATTTTCTCCCCCATCTCAGCGTCAGCCAGAACATTCTTCTAGCAGCACATCAGATGTGGCCATCGGGTGCTGGCTAATGATGCCTCTATAATTCCTCAAGAGGAGTCATTACTTTACTCATATAGGCACTGGGTTTGAAGTGGAAGGTGTGTTGAGACAGCGAAGGGAGGGATTACAGCAATGGTGTGGAGAAATGTACCCAGTCAAAAGATCAATATACATACGAGCTGGAGCCTTGATCCATAGGCTAAATTATTAAGCCGGGAAAGGGTTATGGGAGCTGAAGGGTGGGACTAAAAATAACACAAAAAAACAAGATAACTAATGTAAAATATACTCAGTCCATAAAATGTATATAGTATGTATAAGCTGGAAGTAGCTGGAAGCTGGAAGTAGAAGCCTAAGTGTTGTTGTCCAATAGTTTACTCCAATTATGGGAGGGCTGGTAGAGTTAGGAGAAAATAATATAGAAGGTAAGGAAATATATAAAATAAATATATAAACATGATATTTACCCAAAAATATATGGGGAATTGTAAATGATGCCGATAATGACATTGATAGAAGCCACGTATCTGCTATTTTAAGCTGATCACCCCCCCACACACACACACACACACACACACACACACACACACACACACACACACACACACACACACACACACACACACACACACACACAAACAAACAGGGTTTAGGAGTGAGACACTGGGGCGTGAGGTGACATCCCCTCTAGGGTTGAGTCTGCATTGTGCCCAGGTCCTGACAGTACCCCTTTGGCTCTGTAATCATGTCCTTGTAATATGCTGAGATACAGGGGATTGGTACTGTAGTGGTGGATGATTACAGCTCTCTGCTTGGTGGTTTCTGGGCAGAGCAGGACCTATGCAGGGGAGCCACCCCACCCTGTCCTGTCCCCTGTCCCCTCCACCCATCAACCAGACAGAGCTGCGCAGAGCCTGCCTCAGTCATTGACTCATCACAGCCTCTCAACATGTGTCAGCCTTGCCATCGGCCTCCATCTGTCTCCCCTGGAGCCAGCCAGCCATGTCCATCCTGGAGAGAGCCAAGCACGTCCCAGAAAAAGTCATTCCCAAGACAAAGTACATTATGCCATGGAGCCGTTCCCCTTGAAAATGAGAACTCCATTTGGGGCCAGGGCAGTTTAACAGGCTCTGGCTGCTCAGGTGTCAGAGCAGCACTGGAAACATGGCCATGACTGAACAGCAGGGAGATGCATGGCTGTAGATGGAGAGGAGAGATTTGTCATCCTGACCTGTGCTCTGACAGGATGTTACTGGGCTCCCTAAACAAACACAAACAAGCACTCCCACATGCGCACACACAAACACACACACACACACACACACACACACACACACACACACACACACACACACACACACACACACACACACACACACACACACACACACACACACACACACACACACACACACACACACACACACACACACGATATATTAGAATCTGTTTGTTTTTATCAACAGATTATCAACCTTAGTG
>NC_060176.1:19961233-19986233 GCF_021184085.1 Oncorhynchus gorbuscha
AACAAAGTGATGATTTTATTTATTAAGGGAAAAAAAGCTATCCGAACCTTCATGGCCCTATGTGGAAAAGTAATTGCCACCTAAACCTAATAATTGGTTGTGCCACCCTCAGCAGCAACAACTGCAATCATGTGTTTGTGATAACTAGCAATGAGTCTTTCACATCGCTGTGGAGGAATTTTGTCCCACTCTTCTTTGCAGAATTGTTTTAATTCAGCCACATTGGAGGGTTTTCGAGCATTAACCACCTTTTTAAGGTCATGCCACAGCATCTCAATCGGATTCAAGTCCGGACTTTGACTCGGCCACTCCAATACCTTCATTTTGTTTTTTTTAAGCCATTCAGAAGTGGACTTGCTGGTGTGTTTTGGATCATTGTCCTGCTGCAGAACCCAAGTGCGCTTCAGCTTGAGGTCACGAACTGATGGCCGGACATTCTCCTTCAGGATTTTTTTGTAGAGAGCAGAATTCATGGTTCCATCAATCACAGCAAATTGTCGAGGTCCTGAAGCAGCAAAGCAGCCCCAGACCATCACACTACCACCACCATATTTGACTGTTGGTATGATGTTCGGGATGCACTTCCAAAACTTCCAAAAAGTTCAGCTTTTGTCTCGTCAGTCCACAGAATATTTTCCCAAATGTCTTGGGGATCATCAAGATGATTTTTGCCAAAACTGAGACGAGCCTTTATGTTCTTTTTGGTCAGCAGTGGTTTTCGCCTTGGAACTCTGCCAGGAATGCCATTTCTGCCCAGTCTCTTTCTTATGGTTGAGTCATGAACACTGACTGAGGCAAGTGAGACCTGCAGTTCTTTAGATGTTGTTGTGGGTTCTTTTGTGACCTCTTAAATGAGTCGTCGCTGCGCTCTTGGGGTAATTTTGGTGGGGCGGCCACTCCAGGGAAGGTTCACCACTGTTCCAAATTTTCTTCATTTGTGGATAATGACTCTCACCGTGGTTCGCTGGAGTCCCAAAGCTTTAGAAATGGCTTTGTGACCCTTTCCAGACTGATAGATGTCAATTACTTTGTTTCTCATCTGTTCCTGAATGTCTTGCTTTTTGAGATCTTTTGGCCTACTTCACTTTGTCAGACAGGTTCTATTTAAGTGATTTCTTGATTCAACAGGTCTTGCTGTAATCAGGCCTGGGTGTGGCTAGTGAAATTGAACTCCGCTTTCCAAAAAATGTGATTAACCACAGTAAATTCATGATTTAACAAGGAGAGGCAATTATTGATAGCATTTTTCCCTTAATACATAAAATCATCCCTTAAAAACTGCATTTTGTGTTTACTTGGGTTATCTTTGTGTAATATTTAAATGTGTTTGATGATCTGAAACATTTAAGTGTGACAAATGTGCGAAAACCTAAGAAATCAGGAATAGTGCAAATAGGTTTTCACAGCACTGTGTGTATATTATCTGTATGAGTGTTTGAACAAGGGAAAACCTCTATGTGTGTCTAAAGTTTATGGAAATAAACTGGACAGCTGCCCTACTCCCAACTTGATGTCCCAATGTTGATCAGAGACGGCTCTTCTAATGTCCCCGGGCCATGAAGAGAGATGAGCCTTTTTCTTCTCATGTGCCAAAATAAACGGACATCTTGTTTATGGCACGCGGGGCCTTAAAAAAGGCAATGTTTTGTCCTTCTTGATTATATAAAAGCTTTATTGGTGAAAATAGCCGTAGAGTGAGGCATTTGTAAACTGCAAGACTATGCATTATTAAAGACCACATAGATCTGACACGCCCTGATCTGTTTCACCTGTCCTTGTGCTTGTCTCCACCCCCTCCAGGCCCATCTTCCCCATTATCCCCTGTGTACTTATACCTGTGTTTTCTGTTTGTCTGTTGCCAGTTCGTCATGTTTGCCAAGCTTACCAGCATTTGTCCTGTCAGCTCCTGTCTTTTCCCAGCCTCTCCTTTTCTCATCCTCCTGGTTTTTGACCCATTCTTGTCCTGACGCGATAACTGCCCGCCTGACCACACTGCCTGTCCCGGAGCCTGCCTGCCGTCCTGTACCTTTGCTCCACCTCTGGATGACTGAGCTGTGCCTGTGCCTGTGCCTGTCCCGGAGCCTGCCTGCCATCCTGTACCTTTGCTCCACCTCTGGATGACTGAGCTGTGCCTGTGCCTGTGCCTGTCCCGGAGCCTGCCTGCCGTCCTGTACCTTTGCTCCACTTCTGGATGACTGAGCTGTGCCTGTACCTGTGCCTGTCCCGGAGCCTGCCTGCCGTCCTGTACCTTTGCTCCACCTCTGGATGACTGAGCTGTGCCTGTACCTGTGCCTGTCCCGGAGCCTGCCTGCCGTCCTGTACCTTTGCTCCTGTACCTGTCGTTTGCCTGCCCCTGTTGTTACAATAAACATTGTTACTTCACACAGTCTGCACTTGAGTCTTACCTGATACCTGATAAGATCACATTGTACAGTTTGGAGCAAACGACAGAAGGTGTTAGAACAGAGTGGATTGTGGGTCGGATTTAAAAATCCATAAAAGAAAAGTTATAATTAATACACTTTTAAAATAATTGGGTTTCTGGGAGTGAATTGAAAGGTCAGTTTTATGGTTGAATTATATGTGGCATTTTTTTCTTGTAGGATAAGTGCATTTATAAAAGCTAGCACAATTGGAAAAGCCAGGGGAATTGGTGTTGAGGATTGTTATGCAGAAAAAAATATTTGCGGTACCTCAGGAGTATAGTGAAGAATAATTGAAGCTTTATTGAGGCACTCAGAGAAGTCATGCATACAGCTACTGCAGGATTAGCCAAAGGACATAGTACTGTAGTTACATCCAAATGACAGTGAAAACACAGGTTGGGGTTTTGGATACCACCACTGTACATTACATATATGTATTTGATTGATTGTCCTTCATGATCAGCCATTGATCAGCTTGAATATGTGGTTAGAGATGAAGGATTTTGGAACTACTTTGGTAAATTGGACATTGTGCAGACAGAACACAGCAAAGGGGAGCAGTTACTGTGTCTAACCTGAACCAAGGATACATATTTCCAGAGACACTGATACTTCTCAGTATGCAAGGATTTGGAATAGTTTCACTGAGCCCTAGAGTTCTTGCAGTGGTTTGTTCCCTTGGTCAGGCAGTGGACACACACACACACACACACACGCACACGCGCGCACACACACGCGCACACGCACGCACACATAAACATACACACACAACACACACAGAATTGTGGTCTCTATGCTTGGCCAAGGTACTCAGGCTGTGAGGCCCACGGGGCTGTACACCAAGGCAGCTGTAGTCTACCTCCTCAAAGCCTTCCACCGGGCTGGCTTCAGCCAGGGTAACCAATCAGCCTGCTCCGTCTGGAGACAGTTCTGGACTGCCAAACCCCCAGACACCCCCGGTCTCTCAGAGATAGATGTAAATGTAAACCACAGGAGCAGAACATGCTTAGCAAACTCTGCATTCCTATAGCATTGTGTTATAGGGAGAGGACATTGCACCAATCAATCAATCTATCGAGGAGCATGATAATGAACTTCAAGAAAGGGGTAACATGTTTTTTCAAATCAGCTGTATTTGGAAGTTTGGTAATGTATTTTCTGAGATGTCAGGAAAGATGAGAGATGTGCACAAGAGATGTGCATAATCAGATCGCTATTGGAGTAATAGTCATGTTTTAGATTTGAATGTAGAGAGCTCGTTTTTCACTGACACATCCACTTGCCTGTCAGTCAGTGGATGGATGTATCCATCTCGCTGCTCAAATGGGGGAGAGAAAATTACTGCTGTCTCTCTGTGAGCTGGGAAAGAAAACCACATGGAGCTGGCAGAACACGAATAATCACTTTGTCTGTTTTCCTTCTCACTGTGTTGTTCTGAGAGTGAAGAGGGCAAGCAGATTGGTGTGTTTCGTTAACAACCCAATCAGAGCTGTGGTGCTCCCTGTGCAATCTACTCTCTCTATCGCCGTGTCTCTCTGTCTTCTCGCCCTCTCCATTTTGTTTTCTCTCTTTCTTCTCTCTATCCTTCTCTCTCTCTTTTATTGGCAAAGAGTTTTGTCACTCTGAGATCTCCCATGATTTGGGGACACACACAGACTGGGCAAAAGGCACAAGGTTTTTAAATATGTAACATGCGTATGTTCTTCGGGGTATTACTTCCCGATGAAGAGAGAGTGGGCAGAGGTAGCATGTTGACGTTCCTGCATACTCTACACACACACACTCTCTCTCACACTCATTGTCACGTTCTGACCATAGTTATTTTGTGTTTTCTTTGTTTTAGTGTTGGTCAGGACGTGAGCTGAGTGGGCATTCTATGTTATGTGTCTACTTTTCCCGTTTCTATGTTTGGCCTGATATGGTTCTCAATCAGAGGCAGGTGTTAGTCATTGTCTCTGATTGGGAACCATATTTAGGTAGCCTGTTTTGTGTTGGGTTTTGTGGGTGGTTGTCTTCTGTCTTCGTGTGTCTGCACCAGACAGAACTGTTTCGGTTTTCCCACATTTGTTGTTTTGTATTTTATAGTGTTTACGTTTATCGTCTATATTAAACATGATGAACACTAACCACGCTGCGCTTTGGTCCTCTCCTTCGTCCACAGAAGAAAGCCGTTACACGCATACACACACCCACGCACATACACACTGTCCCACACACAAGCACTCTATAATTTCAATAATACAATAAATATATTTTGAGACAAAACACCAATTTAGTGATTTTGCATTGTGAATTTAAACTATGAAACAAAATCTAAAGTGAGAGCCCCAGATGTCTTCAGTATACTGCTGGGCCATAATAACCTGTTCCTTACTGCTGGGCCATAATAACCTGTTCCTTACTGCAGGGCCATTATAACCTGTTCCTTACTACAGGGCCATTATAACCTGTTCCTTACTGCAGGGCCATTATAACATGTTCCTTACTGCAGGGCCATTATAACCTGTTCCTTACTGCAGGGCCATTATCTGTTCCTTACTGCAGGGCCATTATAACATGTTCCTTACTACAGGGCCATTCTAACCTGTACCTTACTGCTGGGACATTATAACCTGTCCCTTACTGCAGGGCCATTATAACCTGTTCCTTACTCCATGGCCTTTATAACCTGTTCCTTACTGCAGGGCCATTATAACCTGTTCCTTACTCCATGGCCTTTATAACCTGTTCCTTACTGCAAGGCCTTTATAACCTGTTCCTTACTGCAAGGCCATTATTACCTGTTCCTTACTACAGGGCCAATATAACATGTTTCTTACAGCAGGGCCATTATAACCTGTTCCTTATTACAGGGCCATTATAACCTGTTCCTTACTGCAGGGCCATTATAACCTGTTCCTTACTCCATGGCCTTTATAACCTGTTCCTTACTGCAAGGCCATTATAACCTGTTCCTTACTCCATGGCCTTTATAACCTGTTCCTTACTGCAGGGCCATAATAACCTGTTCCTTACTGCAGGGCCATAATAACCTGTCCCTTACTGCAAGGCCATTATTACCTGTTCCTTACTACAGGGCCATTATAACCTGTTCCTTATTACAGGGCCATTATAACCTGTTCCTTATTACAGGGCCATTATAACCTGTTCCTTACTCCATGGCCATTATTACCTGTCCCTTACTCCATGGCCATTATTACCTGTTCCTTACTACAGGGCCATTATAACCTGTTCCTTATTACAGGGCCATTATAACCTGTTCCTTACTCCATGGCCTTTATAACCTGTTCCTTACTGCTGGGACATTATAACCTGTCCCTTACTGCAGGGCCATTATAACCTGTTCCTTACTCCATGGCCTTTATAACCTGTTCCTTACTGCAAGGCCATTATTACCTGTTCCTTACTACAGGGCCATTATAAACTGTTCCTTACTGCAGGGCCATTATAACCTGTTCCTTACTGCAGGGCCATAATAACCTGTTCCTTACTGCAGGGCCATAATAACCTGTCCCTTACTGCAAGGCCATTATTACCTGTTCCTTACTACAGGGCCATTATAACCTGTTCCTTATTACAGGGCCATTATAACCTGTTCCTTACTCCATGGCCTTTATAACCTGTTCCTTACTGCTGGGACATTATAACCTGTCCCTTACTGCAGGGCCATTATAACCTGTTCCTTACTCCATGGCCTTTATAACCTGTTCCTTACTGCAAGGCCATTATTACCTGTTCCTTACTACAGGGCCATTCTAACCTGTACCTTACTGCTGGGACATTATAACCTGTTACTTACTGCAGGGACATTAAAACTGTCCCTTACTGCAGGGCCATTATAACATGTTCCTTACTCCATGGCCTTTATAACCTATCCCTTACTGCAAGGCCAGTATTACCTGTTCCTTACTACAGGGCCAATATAACCTGTTTCTTACAGCAGGGCCATTATAACATGTTCCTAATTACAGGGCCATTATAACCTGTTCCTTACTCCATGGCCTTTATAACCTGTTCCTTACTGCAGGGCCATTATAACATGTTCCTTACTACAGGGCCATTATTACCTGTTCCTTACTACAGGGCCATTATTACCTGTTCCTTACTACAGGGCCAATATAACCTGTTCCTTACAGCAGGGCCATTATAACCTGTTCCTTATTACAGGGCCATTATAACCTGTTCCTTACTCCATGGCCTTTATAACCTGTTCCTTACAGCAGGGCCATTATAACCTGTTCCTTACTACAGGGCCATTATTACCTGTTCCTTACTACAGGGCCAGTATTACATGTTCCTTACTACAGGGCCAATATAATCTGTTCCTTATTACAGGGCCATTATAACCTGTTCCTTACTCCATGGCCTTTATAACCTGTTCCTTACAGCAGGGCCATTATAACCTGTTCCTTACTACAGGGCCATTATTACCTGTTCCTTACTACAGGGCCATTATTACCTGTTCCTTACTACAGGGCCAATATAACCTGTTCCTTACAGCAGGGCCATTATAACATGTTCCTTATTACAGGGTCATTATAACCTGTTCCTTACTACATTAAAAAATATAATGTTATTTCAGGGCCATTTTATTTAACCAGGTATTACCTGTTCCTTACTACAGGGTATAATCTGAACAAGTTCTCCATTTATAACCTGTTCCTTACAGCAGGGCCATTATAACCTGCAGGGCCATTATACCTGTTCCCTACTACAGGGCCATTATTACCTGTTCCTTACTACAGGGCCAATATAACCTGTGCCATTTAACACTTATTACAGGGTCATTATAACCTGTTCCTTACTACATTAAAAAATATATATATATTTCACCTTTATTTAACCAGGGCCATTAGAACAAGTTTCATTTACTACCACTGGGCCATTATAACCTGTTCCTTACTACAGGGCCATTATAACCTGTTCCTTACTACAGGGCTATTATAACCTGTGCCTTACTACAGGGCCATTATAACCTGTTCCTTACTACAGGGCCATTATAACCTGTTCCTTACTACAGGGCCATTATAACCTGCTCCTTACTACAGGGTCATTATAACCTGTGCCTTACTACAGGGCCATTATAACCTGTTCCTTACTACAGGGCCATTATAACCTGTTCCTTACTACAGGGCCATTATAACCTGTTCCTTACTACAGGGTCATTATATCCTGTTACTTACTGCTGAGCCATAATAACCTGTGCCTTACTACAGGGCCATTATAACCTGTTCCTTACTGCAGGGCCATTATAACCTGTGCCTTACTACAGGGCCATTATAACAGGTTCCTTACTACAGGGCCATTATAAACTGTTCCTTCCTACAGGGCCATTATAAACTGTTCCTTACTACAGGGCCATTATAAACTGTTCCTTACTACAGGGCCATTATAAACTGTTCCTTACTACAGGGCCATTATAACCTGTTCCTTACTACAGGGCCATTATAAACTGTTCCTTACTACAGGGCCATTATAACCTGTGCCTTACTACAGGGCCATTATAACCTGTTCCTTACTGCAGGGCCATTATAACCTGTGCCTTACTACAGGGCCATTATAACCCGTTCCTTACTACAGGGTCATTATAACCTGTGCCTTACTACAGGGCCATTATAACCCGTTCCTTACTACAGGGTCATTATAACCTGTGCCTTACTACAGGGCCATTATAACCCGTTCCTTACTACAGGGTCATTATAACCCGTTCCTTACTGCAGGGCCATTATGACCTGTTCTTCTCCAAGGAAGTATATATAGTTCAATGTGGATCAAGGTGTGAGGGGAATATTAAGCAGGCTAGACGGAGTACTGCCTTTCCAAAGGCACATTTTGGTTAAAAGAGTTGAAATGAAAGCTTATGTAGATCCCCCATATTTTGTTTTCTCCCACAATCCTTCCATCCAACCTCCAACACTATCATATTATCCGCCGCTGTCTTCTCCGCCAAGTCAGCTCCACTTACAGTTAATCAACTCTGCTAGCAAGGCAACGGGAGGCCTTTTGAGCAGTGGGAAAGCCATAACTGGGGGGAGTGGAGTGTGGGGCTCCTTGATGGGACTATTTCATTCCATTTAAAGAGCAACATTCAGCCAGGCTGTTTAAATAAGCATCGCTAATGTACCTCAGGGGCTGCAGACGGACATTATCTGTCACATTGGGCGCAGGGCCTCCCTCTCAATCCCTACCTCCCTACCTCCATCTGGCTGGCAGCAGAAGCTACAGTTAGCACTCCTGGTCCTGAGCCTATGACTACTGTGATTTAGCAGAGCCATGGACAGACAGAGCAGCCATCACACTACTCTGTGGGCCTCATCTGCTCCTAATAATGTCCCAGACTCCCCTGTCTCAGAGAGATGTGTCAACATGTCTCTAATGAGAAAGGCCAAACCGACTATATGGAGGTTCAGACATGTTTGTGTATCACTCTGAAGCCCAAGTGAAACAGGAACAGGAGACAATAGTCTGTCTCGGAGGACTGAAAGTTGCCTGCCACGCGTCATTACAGTTGGTGGCTGGAGAGACACAGCCCACGGCACAATCCTTTGAGCGAGGTATTTAAATGAGGCTGCTGCCACATCTGTGGGTCTGCGGTGCGGGTAGGACAGGGGGTTGGGGGGGATCTTGTTGCAAGCCAAGGAGCCCGAGGCAGAGATGATGAGCTTGTGAGGTCTGACTGTGTTCAGCTTGGCCAGTTCCTCTCTGACTTCAATCAGATTCTCTTTTTAGAGGAATTTAATTTGCATCACACGCCTCACTGGTCAACTCTCTCTGTTTTTATCAAAGCATTTTCGGACCCATCACCCCTACTGTCTAGACAACTCCCAGGCAGATTTGAAATGCAGCTCTGTATTTAGGGGTGAAAGATGACAAACCCACCCGAATTTCTCAGCTATTTTGTTTCAACAACAAAAAATATTGTCAATTTCACTATTCCAGACATTGCTGTATTTTGGGCCTAGAGAGGTTTTTGCGAAGCGGCACACCAGAATAGCCAGACTTACTTAATACCTCTTAGTGAGGAGATCCCGCTAGCGGGATCAAATTCGACAACATCCGGTGAAATCGGAATGCGCATATTCAAAATACAAAATCGGAATATTAAACATTCATGAAAATACAAGTGTCATACATGATTCTTTAGCATAGAATCTTGGTAATCAAACTGCGTTGTCAGATTTCAAAAAGGATCTACGGCGAAAGCTTAGAATTCGATTGCCTGAAGACAGCGCCTCACATTAGCATATTTTCAAAACCAGCACAGGCGTCACGAAATAACAAATAGCAATAAAATAAATCACTTACTTTTGAAGATCTTTCTCTGTTTCCAATCCCAAGGGTCCCAGCTACACAATGAATGGTCGTTTTCGATAAAGTCCTTCTTTATATCCCAAATACGCTGTTTAGTTGGTGCCATTGAATTCAATAATCCAGTCCTTCAACATGCATACAAAGGATTCCAAAAAGTTACCAGCTAAATTCATCCAAATGAGTCAAACAATGTTTTTTATTAATCCTCAGGTTGTCAAATATCTAAATTAACTATTATATTTCAGACGGAGATTACTATGTTCAATAGCAAAGGAAAAGAACGAAGAGCGCGCCCATGTTCACACTCGCAAAAATAAGACTTTTTCCCTGCCGCTCAACATGGAAAGACTACAAATACTTTATATACTTTATTTTTCACAAAAACAAGACTAAAATATTGTATAAAGACTGTTGACATCTACTGTAAGCCATAGGAACTGCAATCTGGGAGGTGGAAATTAGATATTTTAATAGCATTACATTGGAAGTCATTCGGAGCTCCAAAAAATGTTTTTCCGGATCGATTTTCCTTGTGTTTTCGCCTGCTATATCAGTTCAGTTATACTCACAGACATTATTTTAACAGTTTTAGAAACTTCAGAGTGTTTTCTATCCAATTCTACCAATGCATATCCTATTTTCTGGGCCTGAGTAACAGGCAGTTTACTTTGGGCACGTCAGACAGGCGGAAATTCAGGAAACTAGCCTTACTCGCAGAGAGGTTAACCCTTTTGGAGACCCACTCAACTTCCCCCCAACACCCACAGCTCCTTCCCAGGTAACCTTCTTCTCCTCTGGCAGATCTGCCTATGACAGAGCCTTCCCTGGGGATGAGTGCCAGCATCTCCTAACCTAAACGGACATGAAATGCTGTTAGGCAGCTAGCCGCCCAGGCCTGAGTTGATTGGGACTGCCGTCTCAGACTGTCACGGAGTGATGCGGGACATGTGACGACGAGTTGTTATCTCTGGCACCGTCCCACCGGTGCTGGCCAGCACAGATGACCCTTCGTCCTCGACCAGGAGAACATGTGTCGCTTCACCTTCTGCCACTGTGTCCACCAATGAAAATGATGGGCATGAGGGTACAATTTTGAAGTAGATTTGATATTGGCTGAATATCCATCTCTCTTGAGTGTACTCCACTATTCATCCACCTTGTTGGAGAGCGAGGTAGTGGCAGTGTTCCTCTCCCTTTGATGGGAGAGGAGGAGCAGGGATGACTGATTTACCAGAGCCATTACAACAATACAGTCACCCTCCATTAGTGTCCTTCATGCCATCATGGAGAGCCGATCAAGCAGGGTTCTTTGAGACGTGTGAAATCATACAGTATGTGGTGATGAGGTCATTACCCCTCAGGTCATCAACATGGATGAACAGGTAGAGATGGCTTTTAGGCCTGAAAGCAGTCAGATGGGGAATATATAGCATGCGTACCTGTCTCTGGAATCGACTGTGAGGCATTGATTTCATGATACTGTATGTGCATTTACTGTACTTGTCGCAGCAAACATTGAGGTCTATACGTTGGTCTATACATTCAATGCTACGTGTTTTTATTCATATAAAACATACAGGAGCTTGCCCTATAGGCTACATATCAGAATAGATGTGGCTTGTTTGTGACGAGAAATGTAGTGATAAAATGATGTTGTGTAGATTCTTTTGAAATGTTACGTCATTGAAGCCATAGTATTGTGCTGCCAGGTATCCACAGAGCTAAAGCTGCTATGTGTGGTTATAGTGCTGTGTGTCTCTAATGTGAAGGCAACTGATGTAGGCCCCAGTATACAGGAGGGTTGGATACGATACGCAGAGTAGTGTTCTGCCTCTGCAGGTGGTCTGTTAATCGTGCTTATTGGCTCTCCCCTCAATAAGGGAATTAGTGACGCTGTGATGGTTTCACTTGATGGAACACAAAACATTTTCAATTTGTTCCCTGGTCATATTGTTGTTCGCCCTTTCTTATTTCTCCATCCACGTATACCCTCTAGGCAACCTGGTAAACATGCTTGATTGATTTTAAGCTGTGATGGTAAGTGATGCCCCATTGAGTGCTATGTGTGGGCAGGCATAGCGAAGTGGACTTACGGTGGAAAGACAGGATAGAATAAAGAGAAAGACATGTATTTACCTCTGAATGAGCACAAGTGTCCGTGTGTAGCGGGAATGCGGTCCAGTATCCACAACTATCCTCTATCGCTAATGGCAGCCTCCCTCCTCTCTAAACCATGTCATGAGTTAATACTGCTGTTAGTGAGTTGCTGGGGAAGTCTGTTTGCAGCCCTGGCTGATTGCAGGAGAAGCCCATTTCCCTTGGCTGATGATGGTTTTCTGTGAGGTCATATGGGCAGTGATGCATGGTGACCAGACAGAATAATCACCCAATTACTGCTCCATTGTGCAGCGGTAGACACTGCTCTACAGAAGCCATGTCCACCACTGTGTTCCCCATTCAGCTGATAGAGAGAGAGAGAGAGAGAGAGAGAGAGAGAGAGAGAGAGAGAGAGAGAGAGAGAGAGAGAGAGAGAGAGAGAGAGAGAGAGAGAGAGAGAGAGAGAGAGAGAGAGAGAGAGAGAGAGAGAGAGAGAAAAGACCACAGTGAATAAGCTTGGCTAATTGCGAATAGTCGTAGCTGGACAATCGTAGTCACACATGACAAACGAGAGGCTTTAGACGTTCAGACATGATTGACAGTTGACACAATATCATGATTGATGATAGTAGCGGCTGGGGATAAGGCCCTTGCAAAACAAAAAGTCAAATTTGCAGTTTCACATGTGAAATAGCTCTTTTCACAAGTTGAGCTTAAATTTCACATGTGAAACCATATTTTCACATGTATTAAATTAGAGTTTGCATGTTAACACAGCCTTTCACATGTCAGAAGAAATACATGTCGTCTCACCCTGACCTTAAATGTTATGACATGCCCCAATGCAGCCACATAATCGTGGGTGAACAGGGAGTACAAAAAGGAACTAAGCATGCACCCCTGAGGGGGCCGTGTTATAGGCCCGCATGGCGGCTGTGTTGTTGCCTACCCTCACCACCTGGGGACAGCCCATCAGCAATTCTAGGATCCAGTTGCATCGTTTTATCGTTTGACAGCCCTAGTTGAAATTAAAATGTGAAAATACACAAGTGAAGGTGCAGCAGAAATGATTCGGTCAAGGTTGCTCCCATGACAAGGTACCCCTTCCTGCGGATAAAGAATTTGTTTTGGTCCTCTTGATCTAGATGTTGGCTTCTCCCATGTGCGACCTGGGTTCTAATCCCATCTGTTAAAAAAGCATGTGAATTCTATAATATCACATGTGAAAATGTTTGGGAAACCATGTGGCTGTGTTTCCCACGTGATTTGTTCACATGTGAAACATTCATGTGATATGTTACACGTCTCTGACTTGTGAATTTTTATAAATGTGTTTTTTCACAGGGTTTTTTCATGTGTCTTTTGTAAGGGTGGTTTGTTGATTATATGAGTCGTGTGTGTGTTTGTATTTGTGTGTTGGTGTGTGTCCCTCTTGGGTTTTAGAGAGTGATGAGCTGCAAAAATGTAATCACGTAATCAGTGAGGCTGTTCATCTCTCTGTTTGGGTGAATTAAATCCTGAGGGGGGAGCATGGAGCCATGGAACTCTCCCTGGGGACCTGGAGTGCTGCAGGCTCTCTCCTCCCCCCCTCTTCTGGCCTTGGATCCCCGCTGCGAGTTTCCTCCAGGGCTGGGCTAGCCTAATGCCCCAACATAAAAGGGGGTCTGATGCCACAAGAAAAACCTTCCAAAGTAGAATGCATTTCATATCACTCTCTGTCCATCCTCACCTATTCCATAGTGCAAACAATCTTTTGTATAGTCTCTTTTGCTTTGCACCTTTAAACTGACCACCTGTCCCATATATTTACCTCCCCCTGTCCACATCCCGTTCGCCTCTCTCCCATTGCCTCTCTGTCCATTTCATTGTGCCCCTGTTGAATATATTGCTACCAATTGTGCCAAAGGAGTTGGTTTGCTATAATATGAAAATCTGACCTCATCTTGCCGAGGTTATAGGCAATAAGCAGCTGACAAGAGGGTGGACCGACAGAGCTTGAAATTCTAATCTTCTTCCCAGACCCCTGTTGGTGTGTGACGGTGGCCAGGGTCAGCTCTGTAGCTCTCTTCCCTCGTGGTGGTCAGGTAAAGGGAAGAGACCGCAGAGACTGCTTCTCTCCATCTCTCCATCTCTTCCTCTCTCAGCAATGGATTTATTGATATTGACCTTTTGCTGAAATTAAGCGTGTGGATCCCAAGGTAGCCAGAGCAAAGTTTAAACCAATTAAAGAGCACTTCACCGATCAGCCAGGCAAGGGAATGGCTGTCCTCCAGGATGGCCTTAGTCAAATTAAAATAATTTGCTCTGTATCAAAGCCTTCTCACAGGGCAAACAACCTAAATGATCTCATTAGCTCAGTTATCTTTAAGAAAAGGGAAACAAAATATTATGACAGCAACTATTATATTCTATGAATTCTACGTATTCTAAGGATAATCTTAGAGTAATGTAAATATCGGTTGAGAGTGTTGGGCCAGCAGCCGAAAGGTTCGAATCCCAAAGCCTGATAGGTGAAAAATCTGCCGATGTGCCCTTGAGCAAGGCACTTACCTTAATTGCTCCTGTAAGTCGCTCTGGATGAGAGCATCTACTAACGTGTAAATGTAACGTAAGCATCACAGTTTCAGACCCTTAAGGTGATCTCTGGTATCCAGGCCTAGCTGCAGTAGAGTACAGCCAACCTACACTACAACACACACATCTGACAGTCAAAGCAGCACTAAGGGGATCAGACGTGAGGATGGTGCCTTTAAACCACAGAGGTCTAATGCACTTAAAACAGACCAGATCAATGTGTGAGGGAGGGCTGACAACCATGAAGGACACAGGTCTCTGTATCCAGTGCTGGAGAACATAAGGACTGTCATGCCAGTGAAAATGGGAACTAACAGCATTACTTGAGAAAGTGGTTACTAGGCTCCCTGCCAACAGGAGAGAGAGCGACCGGGCACTGTTTTTGTAATGCACAGAATGATGTATTTCAAACAGGGGATACTTTACTCTGTGTTAGTCACTACCTGCCTCTCCTGTTCACACATGTTGCATTTGGTTACCTGAGATGAAGGTACAACCTGTCAGTTATCCACTATCATACATCTACTTAGATTGAGGAGAACGCTCAGATAATATCAATTCTGCATTGCTGATGAGATAATCAAAAAGCACTTGAAAGGGAAGATTCATTGCAAACCATTATAGGCTCAACTATAACAGTAGGATCAAAGCAATTAGATATGGTTTGCAATTCAACAACTGCTAATGAGCATGTGTAACAAATCATGCCTTGTTGAAGACTTGTTTGCTGGTTTGGCTGTCTAATATGGATGTATGGTGGGTAGGTGTAGGCCAATGTCTAACTGACTGGCTGGAAATAGCACTGATCACCCTAAGTGACTGGAACTGTAATGTTTACATGAGAATGTGTAACAAATCATGGCCTGTTGAGATTCATTTTGATATAGACCCGTTTGTTCATCTCAGTCTACTTTAGCCAATGTGAACTTTATCATTCAGGCTGTGAGGCCCTGCTGCTCCCGAGGTGACGGATGGTTATGTAGAGTTCTGCATATAAACAGGCCTGTCAGTCTACCAGACACGCTGTACGCTTTGACACAGCAGTGTACTGCAGTCGGAATATAGAAGCTCCTTTAGTGGCAAACTGCAAAGGAAGGGGAGTGGAACTGTGGCAGCTAAACTGTATTTTGATTGTAAATGGAGGTCTGAGGTGGTGTTGGTGTCTTCTCCAGGGCTAGCAGGGGGCTAGCGGGGGGCTGCCCACTCCAATTCCGCTGGAGTGGGCAGCCCCCCGCTGTACGAGGGCTTCAACTCTGTAAACTTTGCACAAGTTGTCATCAGAAAACCATGGACAGACCGATTTATGTGCATATTTAAACCTGTTTGCATTTATTCGTGAGTTTGTCTATTTGTTCACTTTGTTGTTGTCATGATAAGCTGACTTTTGGCTCTGGACCCGTGGAATCAACTGAAGCTAATATTGTGCATGTCCTTAACTTTAGCTCTATTGTCTATCTGTGAGCTGGGAAAAGGTTGCCATGGTGAAAAAATAGGGGTTGCTGTGGTTGAGACCAGGATCAATTAGAGCCTTAAAGGTGGACAATGAAAACAGCTAGTGGATAGTTTGTGTTTTTTTCTTTTCATTATCTTCCATAAATAACAATATATTGCCATAGTTTTTTGAGGTTAGGTTTGATGTTTATTGTGTGTGGATTGTAACTATGCCTTTGACTTGACTGTGGTCTTAGACGAACAAGCAATCACACACTGGTGTACTGTAGGTCAGTTTGATGACTGGGCTTTAGCTTAACACCCTCAAGGGATCCTCAGAGAACCTTTCATTGCCTTGTATCAGAGAACTCTGGCGGTTGCATCCGGTCCTGAAAGAGGACCGGGGTCAAAAAGGTAAAAGATGAAGCTCATTCTTTAAACAGAGCACGTCAAATAAGCTAGATGTCAAAGTATTACGTTAAGGACATAAATGATCCTCTCAGAAGTGTTTCTTGTGTGTGTTGCTGTGCGAGCCTTCAAAAGGAAAAACAACGTTGTTTTGGGCTGCGTTTAAAGACGACCGCCATTGCGTCACAGTATGTCAGGGCTCAAACTGCTGCAGTCTTTCATTTCTGAAAATAAGAAATGTCTCAAATATGACATACAATTTCCATATTCAATCGGAATATTATGTTTCTATTACATAACCTCACGCATTGCCTGTTTCACTTTGAGTCTTATCTTCTATAGCTTCTATATTCTAAATTCTTAAGGTCATTTAAAGCTGTGAGATGTTGTCAACATCCTGATATATAAATGTTTAATCCCTGCTTCTCTGCACTGGATGCTTAGTAGATACTCTGTATGCTCGCAGCAGAGAGCCCCTGACCTCCTATTGACAGATTCTACACTGGGTGTCACATTGTGGATCAATTCACCTTCCACAGTAGAAAACTGAATGCCATCACATCCCAGTGGAAGCTTGCAGCATACACTGCATGTCAGAACTCCTTAAGAGATGACAGGAGGGATAAGAATCGAATCGTTCTCATTGCTTTGAATAAATCTGCCCGCCAAGCATAATTCCAATCAGAAACATAATCGCCTAAATGTTTGTATTCATCAACCCTGCCACCTCTGTTGACCCATGCCTTCGCTCACCTCTCCCTGGCACCTCTGTTGACCCATGCCTTCGCTCACCTCTCCCTGGCACCTCTGTTGACCCATGCCTTCGCTCACCTCTCCCTGCCACCTCTGTTGACCCATGCCTTCGCTCACCTCTCCCTGGCACCTCGAACTCAAATGGCATTTTCCACGTTGAAAGCCATGAATATGTAATGGCATTCTGAGTCATGGGAGAGATTCTAGCCAGTGCCTCACTAAAGGTTTCCATTTTTGAACATGTAAATATGGCGGAGACAATTACAAAGCAACAGCTAGAAGCGTTTCTTCCATCAGTGATTCACCACTATAGTGAAACCTCTCAGCTCTCAGGCGATTTGTACTCCCATCATACTATTTGTCATATGTCATTGTAGCAACACTTTACTTCAAATAAACCCTATAACAAATCACAAAAACTCTATTCTTATGTGTAATATTAGCATTATGTTAAGCATGGATAATACTAGTGGAATAAACATGTATCGTAGTGGCTGTTCACCACTGACCTTGGAGACACAGAGAGATATCTTGTTCAGGGAAATATGTTTGAGGTGAGATCATCATAAAACCAGAGTGCATGTTGGAAAGTGAGAGAAGTGCTACCCCTCATTGGGAGAGGGAACTGAGTGTGTCGTAGGAAGTCATCTCAACCCAGAGGAATTGGCTTCCCCCTCCCAGCCAGAAACCAAGGAGCGGGTGAAGAGAGGGTGAAGCCATGCTGAACTGGATCCTAATGGTCTTGTAGTGGTTTTATACATCTGGGGCTTCATTTATAGCCATCATTTATAACCGTTATGAGTGTACATTTGACAATAAATATCTGTGAGTGCCTATGAACCAGCCTGCAGCCAGAACCCTGGCCATCAGCACCTTCTGAAGACGGGCAGGATGGGGCTATATTATTGATCTCCCAGGTAGAACCATTTGGGGTTGAAATCCAAAGGTTCAAATTAAATCAAATCAAATTATATTTGTCACATTCACATGGTTAGCAGATGTTAATGTGAGTGTAGAGAAATTCTTATGCTTCTAGTTTCTAACAGTGCAGTAATATCTAACAGTAATATCTAACAAGTAATCTAACAATTCCCCAACCACTCCTAATACACACAATTCTGAAGGGGTGAATGAGAATATGTACATGTAAGTATATGGATGAGCGATGGCCGAGCGGCATAGGCAAGGTGCAAAAGATGGTATAAAATACAGTATGTACATGTGATATGAGCAATGTAAGTTATATAAACATTATTAAAGTGGCATTATTTAGAGTGCATTGTATAAAGTGACTAGTGATCCATTTATTGAAGTGGCCACTGGGTCTCAATGTAGGCAGCAGCCTCTGAGTTAGTGATTGCTGTTTAGCAGTCTCGTGGCCTTGAGATAGAAACAGTTTTTTAGTCTTTCGGTCCCAGCTTTGATGCACCTGTACTGACCTCGACTTCTGGATGGTAGCGGTTTGAACAGGCAGTGGCTCAGGTGGTTGATGTCCTTGATGATCTTTTAGTCCTTTCCGTGACATTGAGTGCAGTAGCCTACAGGGAGGAGGGGAGGGCAACCTCACCAAAACAAAGGAGATGATCGTGGACTTCAGGAAACAGCAGAGGGAGTACCCTCCATCCAAATCGAAGGGACAGCAGTGGAGAAGGTGGAAAGTTTTAAATTCCTTGGCGTATACATCACAGACAAACTGGAATGGTCCCCCGCACAGACAGTGTGGTGAAGAAGGCGCAACAGCAACTCTTCAACTTCAGGAGCCTGAAGAAATGTAGCTTGTCACCCAAAACCCTCACTAACTTTTACAGATGCACAATCGAGAGCATCCTGTCAGGCTGTAGCACAGTTTGGTACGGCAACTGCACCGTCCTCAACCACTAGGGTCTCCAGAGGGTGGTGCGGTCTGCACAACACATCACCGGGGGCAAACTACCTGTCCTCCATGACACCTACAGCACCCGATGTCACAGGAAGGCCTAAAAGATCATCAAGGACATTAACCACCCGAGCCACTGCCTGTTCACACCGCTACCACCTGGAAGTTGAGGTCAGTCCAGCTGCATCAAAGCTGGGACCAAGAGACTGAAAAACAGGTTCTATCTCAAGGCCATCAGACTGCTAAACAGCCATCACTAACTCAGAGAGGCTGCTGCCTACATTGAGACCCAATCACTGGCCACCTCAATAAATGGATCACTAGTCACTTTACATAGAATAATGCCACTTTACATATCTTACATTACTCATATCACATGTACATACTGTATGTTATATCGTCTATTGCACCTTGCCTATGCCGCTCGGGCCAACGCTCATCCATATACTTACATCTACATATTCTCATTCACCCCTTCAGGTTTGTGTGTATTAGGAGTTGTTGGGTAATTGTTAGATTACTTGTTAGATATTACTGCACTGTCAGAAACTAGAAGCACAAGCATTTCACTACACTCACATTAACATATGCTAACCATGTGTACAGTATGTGACCAATAGAATTTGATTTGACTTGATTTGAGTCTTTCACTCCAGCAATTCCAATCAAATTGCATCCAAAATAGATAATCCTGTTCAAGATGGAGTTATGTATAATTTAGATGTCCTAGCCTACCTATTTCAGGTAATAAATTCAATGCAGTATTCGCCTTGTATTTAGCTAATGAATGATGGGTTATGCATAATGAGCTTCTAATGTACAGCCTCTGTCTCTTGCGCAATACGTACGCACCTGGTCTCCGCAGGCCTCTCTCCTTAAAAAAAACGCTCCTTAGCTCTTTGAGTCCCATGCAGGAAACGCTACAACTAGAATAGCTTTCTGCATATTTATTTTGGTTTAATTTCTTACACCAATAGACTATTCGAAGTGGGACGCAAGCTCTTGTTTGCCGAATGTTAAATACAGCAGCCAAAGAAGAGCGAATAGCAGTTATTTATTCAGACCCACAACCATTCAATCTTCTTGAAGAGAAGTGAAAGTCGTCTCTGCATCTTACTTTCGTCATATTTTATTCAAGTATGTCAGAAGTAGGAAGATAAGGACAACAAAATGCATTTCATTTAACTGTTGAAAGCCAGGACAGGATGAAGCAACAATAGAGAGAGTGCTCATAGCATTAGGGGAAATATTATGAAAGGTATATATGCGTGAGCCTGCTAATTATAAAAATGGGCCCAGTTATACACTATTTTAAAATTAAATTCAAATTTTCTAGCCTATGTGCTGCACCAGAATTATCATGGTTTGAATGAGGTTTTGTCATTCCAGTCCATATCATACAGTACATGACAATACAGTTCACACTCAAAAATATTTGCCTACTGGAGTTTTTTAAATGTATTTACCCAGGAGAGCATTTAACTAACTACATCTATGGGCTTTTATGTTTTTCTGTCATGTGTAATGTGCGGTAGCCTGTTCAGAAAGTGTTCAGACCCCTTGACCTTTTCCACATTTTATTACGTTAGAGACTTATTCTAAAATCAATTAAACCCCCCACCCCTTATCAATCTACACACAATAACCCATAATGACGAAGAAAAAAACGTTTTCTAGACATTTTTGAAAATGTATTCAATATAAAAAACGGAAATATTGCATTTACATAAGTATTCAGAACCTTTACTCAGTACTTTGTTAAAGCACCATTGGCAGGAATTACAGTCTCGAGTCTTGGGTATGACCCTACAAGCTTGGCACACCTGTAGAGTTTCTCCCATTCTTCTCTGCAGATCCTCTAAAGCTCTATCAGGTTGGATAGTGAGCGTCGCTGCACAGCTATTTTCAGGTCTCTCCAGAGATGTTAGATCGGATTCAAGTCAGTGCTCTGGCTGGGCCACTCAAGGACATTCGGAGACTTGTCCCGAAACCGCTCCTGCGTTGTCTTGGCTGTGTTTTTAGGGTCGTGGTCCTGTTGGAAGGTGATCCTTCGCCCCAGTCTTAGGTCCTGAGCGCTCTAGAACAGGTTTTCATCAAGGATCTTTCTGTACTTTGCTCCGTTCATCTTTGTGAAGTGGAAAGGTCTCGGAGCAACAACGGCTCAGCCACAAAGTGGTCAGCCACACAAGCTCACAGAACGGGACCGCCGAGTGCGGAAGCGCATAGCATGTAAAAATCATCTGTCCTCGGATGCAACACTCACTTCCGAGTTTCAAACTGCCTCTGGTAACAACGTCAGCACAATAGCTGTTAGGTTATAGGTTTCCATGGCCAAACATAAATAGGTTTCCATGGCCAAACAACCGCACACAAGCCTAAGATCACCATGTGCAATGCCAAGCATCAGCTGGAGTGATGTAAAGCTCGCCGCCATTGGACTCTGGAGCAGTGGAAATGCATTCTCCGGAGTGATGAATCATGCTTCACCATCTGGCAGTCGGACTGACGAATCTGGGTTAGGTGGATGCCAGGAGAACGCTACCTGCCTCAATGCATAGTGCCAACTGTAAAGTTTGGTGGAGGAAGTATAATGGTCTGGGGCGATTTTCCTGTTTTATCATGACAATGCCCCTGTGGACAAAGCGACATCCATACAAAAATGGTTTGTCGAGATCGGTTTGGAAGAACTTGACTGGCCTGCACAGAGCCCTGACCTCAACCCCATCGAACACCCTTGGTATGAATTGGAATGCTGACTGTGAGCCAGGCCTAATTGCCCAACATCAGTGCCCGACCTCACTAATGCTCTTGTGGCTGAATGGAAGCAAGTCCTCACAGTAATGTTCCAACATCTAGTAGAAAGCGGCAGGGTAGCCGGGGCGGCAGGGTAGCCTAGTGGTTAGAGCGTTGGACTAGTAACCGGAAGGTTGCAAGTTCAAATCCTCGAGCTGACAAGGTACAAATCTGTTGTTCTGCCCCTGAACAGGCAGTTAACCCACTGTTCCTAGGCCATCATTGAAAATAAGAATTTGTTCTTAACTGACTTGCCTAGTAAAATAAAGGTAAAAAAGCCTTCGCAGGCTGTTATAGCAGCAAAGGGGGGACCAACTCCATATTAATCCTCATGATTTTGGAATGAGATGTTTGACGAGCAGGTGTCCATATACTTTTGGTCATGTAGTGTATGTATTGGATAACGATACAATCATTTGGGCTTTTTGGGGCTTGGCCTCAGGTAGATCAAAGCTCTCTAATCAAATCCGGACTTAGGCCTATTTATATTCTTTATATCCTTTTGAATGACACTACCTGTTTTGGTGGGAAAAGCCGGGTTACCTGGGAGAAAAGTGATTCTATTTCCATTTAGATTCCCTATCTATGATTTGTCCCCTGCTTGTAATATTAATTGTGACTTGGCCTGGCCTTGAGACAGGCGGATTAACTTCTGCAATGAACCTTGCAATGTAGTCAACGGCAGGGTTCTGTACACATCATTCCATCTGCCTTGGCCACCATTAAACACACATCAATCCAAGGTGAGGGGAAAGGTAATGGAAGATGCCCTGATAATTGATGGGCCAAGAGTAGGATGACAAGCACACTGTGATCCCCCTGGACATCGGACTGACGCATTCCTGCCACGTGCTCTGTGATGTCCACTCTCACCGATGTCCACGGCCATGTGCGCTGGACTGGTGAGATCTACATCTGCTCAGTTCAGTTACTGTACATACAGAAACAATGTCCATGTCACAACCTTCCCGTTAAGTCCTTTGAGGTCATCCTATGAGAGAGTGTTGTCTGTGGCTAGTAATGCCAATGCTCTGTACACTCCAATTCATCTTCTTCTGCTATCCTTTATCCCTGAGTGCTTTGACACAGAGTCAAAATTCACATTGTATAATGTGTTGCATCCAAAAAAAACTCAGATCTATCTCGATGAAACAATCCCCCAAGCTTGTTCATTGATCATTGTCTGAGCTGTTGTTACAAGTGAGAGCACAATTGCTCAAATTGGTTTTGTGTAATTCTGGCAGAAATTAGAGCTATTGTGAAGTTGCCTGTGTTCCACACTGTGCGTTTTGTACACTTTGGGGTGTTTGGGATTTTTAAGCATCAGTGTTCCGTCTCCCTGGGGTGTTGTCTTCCATTCTGTTCCCCAGCTGTGCCTCTCTCCCATTTCTCTGCAGTGGATCTCTCTGCATCAAGGCTTGCTCATCAGCCCCGGCATGGGTGACGAGGGACGAAGGAGGGATGGAGGGGAAGAGGGAGGAGGGATGGAGGAGGGATGGGAGGAATGGATTAGGGATGGAGGGGCTGGAGGGGAAAAGGGAGGAGGGATGGAGGGGGGATGGACGGGAAGAGGGAGGAAGGATACAGGAGGGATGGAGGGGATGGAGGGAAGAGAGAGGAGAGATGGAAGAAGGATGGGGAAGGAATGGAGGGGAGGAGGGATGGAGGAGGGATGGAGGGGATGGAAGGGAAAAGGGAGGAGGGATGGAGGAGGGATGGAGGAGATGGAGGGGAAGAGGGAGGAGGGATGGAGGGGATGGAGGGGAAGAGGGAGGAGGGATGGATGGGATGGAGGGGATGGAGGGGAAGAGGGAGAAGGGATGGAGGGGATGGAGGGGAAGAAGGAGGAGGGATGGAGGGTATGGAGGGAAAGTGGGAGGAGTGATGTAGGGGATGGAGAGGAAGAGAGAGGAGAGATGGAAGAAGGATGGGGAAGGAATGGAGGGGAGGAGGGATGGAGGTGATGGAGGGGAAGAGGAAGGAGGGATGGATGAAGGATGGGGAAGGGATGGAGGGGATAGAGGAGTGATGCAGAATGCTGGAGAGGTGCATGGAAGGGAGGGGGAGGAGGAGGAATAGAAGTATGGAGGGATGGAGGAGGAAGTGAGAGGATGGTCCCCTCTCTCTCTCTTACCTGCTGCTGCCCCGCATCTTGCTGATATCCCACCCACAACTCCCCCCTGGATCAAAGGATTAAACATGTAAGGGAATATTTGCTTTACCCTGGGCTTAAAATGGCACAAAACAACACATTCAAATCACATAGGAGGCTACAATCAATGATGATGAATGTAGTAAGAAAAAGGGTTTGTTTGTTTCTAGCACATGTGATGAATAGATTGGAATATACAGTCAGGTCCATAATTATTGCCACGGTTGTTAAAGATAAGCAAATAAGACTGTATAAAATAAATAATGCAAATGCCGACCAATGCTAAATTTGGGGGGGAAATTATATTATTTTATACTAATGAATTGCTCAGAGAAAAGATTTGTCAAAGCTATTGTCACCCCTGTTTTCCAGTACGCTAGCACCCTCGCCTTGCGAGGATAACGACACTGAGCCTTTTTCGAAAATGTTGGAGAACACATTGGGAGGGATCTTACACCATTCCTCCATACAGAATCTTTCCAGATCCTTTATATCCTTCGTCTGTACTTATGGACTTCCCTCTTCAGTTCAAACCTCAGGATTTCAATGGGGTTCAAGTCTGGAGACTGAGATGGCCATCACAAATTGTTGATTTTGTTGTCATTTAACCGTGTCAGCCTCCTGGCAGTAGCAAACAGGTTTTTGGCTAAAATGTCCTGGTACTTGGTGGAGTTCGAGACCCTTCGTTGACCTTAACAAATGCCCCAGGACCAGTGGAAGCAAAATAGCCAGATAACCTGAAAGATCCACCACCATATTTTTCCGTAGGTATGAGGTACGATGTACTTTTCTGCATAAACTTCCACTAGTGTGCGTCATCTGACCATAGCAACGGTTCCAATCGAAGTGCCAGTGGCGTTTATCAAACTCCAGGTGGTGCTATGGTCAGATGACATGAAATTAGAGCTCTTTGGGTTTGGCGTTGGCAAAGACACCATCTGAGACGCGCGCGCGTGTGCTTTACGATCCAGACCAGGCGGTGTCAGCACGCATAATCTGCAGCTGGATGCTTCTCGTATTTGTTGCTCATCTTTATCAAGGGCGCCAATAATTATGTCCCTGACTATATGTTGAAACTTATTTGCATGTATTCACAGACTATTTACGGACATATTCAATCAATCCTTATCCCAGTCTGCTGTTCCCACATGCTTCAAGAGGGCCACCATTGTTCCTGTT
>NC_060176.1:19993733-20056233 GCF_021184085.1 Oncorhynchus gorbuscha
GTGGGGGGCAAGAAAGACAATCGAGATGTATTTATTTATTTATTTAACCTTTATTTAAAGGTTTTGAAGTGTCAGTTCTATCTAGGAGATACAAAACAACTGTGGAAATATACAGTACCAGTCAAAAGTTTGGACACACCTACTCATTTCAGGGTTTTTCTTTATTTGTACTATTTTCGACATTGTAAAATAATAGTGAAGACATCAAAACTATGAAATAACACATATGGAATCATGTAGTAAGCAACAAAGTGTTAAACAAGTCCAAATATATGTTGTATTTGAGATTCTTCCAAGTAGCCCCCCTTTTGCCTTGATGACAGCACAACAGTCTCCCTTTTCCACAGTGGAGTCATATTAGTTTGTAACCCAAATGGTTCGGACGCTAGAGACAGAAATTGGCACATGGGCGTTACTGACTTCAGACGAGTACCGTGGGGGGCTTGTGGGGGTCGTAGAGCAAAACGGAGATCATCCTCGTGTTTGTGAGAGTGTCATCATATTCATTTGTAGGCCAAACTATTTGGGCGCTGCAGGCGTTTTTGTGAGAAGAGCGATTTTCTTGATGCCTCCTGGTCTGACAAACACTGCTGTCGCTCGGCCACCTTCCACCGCAGATGCGGAAGGCTGACATATGCTGACACGGTGGATTGAGATGCAGCCCATGCAAAAAAAAGATATCTCTAGCTTAAACTGATGGATTTTGATGGGGATTTTTGTATTATGTTACTTAGATTGACGCATGGGTGTGTCAATAGACTCTTAATGATTTTTAAGAGCGATAACACCACCTCCCATGTCCAAAACACCTCCAAAAATGTAATTAGCCTGAACTCCACCACTACCTCAGTATCTCATCAAATAACCTTTTCCAACGCGAGTGAGGTCTTAATTGGGAAGTGTCTGTGGTAGTAAGATGTCCTGACCCAGTGCTGTCAACCTCACCAGTGATGTTCCAGGCCAGCGGGCTCTCCTCCCTGTCCTCTCCCCTGAGACCAGGACCCACAACTCTTCTTCCCCTCTCTTCCTAATGAAATCCTCTGTAAATCCACTGCTGTCCCCTCCTCTACTCTCTTCAGCCACATAGGGAGTCAGAGCCAATACATAGGGCCACACTGGAAATCACTCCCATTTTTGTAGGGCTTTTCTTGTCGACTCTATGGGGTCCTCGAACTCTGTAATGTGGAGCGCAAGATAGGGGGACTGAAAGAGTTTAAAAGTAATTAGCTCCTGGATTGCAGAGAAACTCGCTTGGGGGCGTGCACACAGTCAGCACAAGACTGATTTCCCTGCAATGCTACTGCTAACACACTTTGCAACTATGCACACATGCTATTAGAGCACAGTAACACTCCCAGTATAATGCACGCTCGCGTAAATGTATAATTGCTTCCAATTACCAAGGGCCATCACACAGAGATAGTGTGTGATGTATATTTAAGATCTAAATGCATGACCGTCTAATATTGATTTGTACTTTGTACAGACTGTGACCTCTAATCAGTGTAATCCTTGGCTAGCTCTATCCTCTGTTGATACACTGCATGCATTTCCTTTTATGAATAAAATTGACAAGCATGAAATGAATGGAAAAGTCCAAGGGCAGATCGATCAGTCTTGCATGCACAAACCAGCTCGAAAATCCTCTGTCCCTAAAATGATTCAACACTCTAAACTAATTCATTATAGGGCAGGCAGCAGCATCCTTGTTCTGGAGCCTGAGGATTAGCTGGGGAGACCATCATCTACAGTGTGATTGAAATGAGAGGACTTTGTGTAGACTAGATAAGAGGACTGGCCCCTACACTAAACAGACCCATTTGACCACCTCTGTTATTAAAGGTGGAACTGTGGTGCATCGGTTGGTTTCAAAAGTACACCTTCAACAGAGAGCTAAAGTGAAGGTGTGTCACCTGGTGCATCGGTCTCAATGGCTGAGATTCAACAATAGGTTTAAAGCTAGAACCTTTCATTGAAATCATATTGAAGCGGTCACTCCATCTCTTGTTTTGGTAAAAATGTAACCACTCTTTTATTCATAGACAGAGCTATGGATGCAAGTACTGACCATCCATGATACATAATGATAGTTGTAACCATGTTTTGATGCTATACCGTGTTTGTTTACCTTTACATTGTTTACAAACAGAGTAAAACAAGCTTATATTTGGGGTTCTGATGAGGTACGACAGTTGAACTTAGCTTATTCCCCCTTTGCCCTCAGAACAGCCTCAATTCGTTGGGATATGGACTCTACAAGGTGTCGAAAGCGGCCCACAGGGTTGCTGACCCATGTTGACTCCAATGCGTCCCACAGTGTCAAGTTGGCTGGATGTCCTTTGGGTGGTGGACCATTCTTGATACACACGGGAAACTGTTGATTGTGAAAAACCCAGCGGCGTTGCAGTTCTTGACACAAACCGGTGCGCCTGGCACCTACTACCATACCCCGTTCAAAGGCACTTCAATCTTTTGTCTTGCCCCTTCACTCTCTGAATGGCACACACACACAATCCGTGTCTCAATTCTCTCAAGGCTTAAAAATCCTTCTTAAAATAAAAATAAAACATATCGAATATGCGGGCAGTAAGCTGTTAGTAATGAAAAGCCATGCTCACACAGAGGTGGGGGTAAAGTCACCTTTATTCAGTACACTTACTTTAAATTCTGATACTGACTCAGTTGAGCTCTCTTGCCTATCTATGATTAAAATAACCTCCACATTTAATTGTTTCTTCAGGCAGGCTGTGACCCAAGGCTGACCTTAAGAGGAGAGATACTCCGACATCGCAAGGCTCAAATAGCCATGATTAATATGGATGGTTCCTCAGGCCAGGTAGCACTTATTGGTATGTAAACTATACAAAAATCAATATATAACCTCTGTAGTAGTGTTGAAGTGTGTTACATTCATGTGAAGTATTTTGATGTGCTACTAAAGACATGATTTGAATGACTTAAATGTTGAAATGGGAATGATATAGGCAGGTACAGTGTAACTACAATGCAGGTGAACAATTAGGCTTAGTACTAAGCCTTCAAACCAACAGGGAAAGCTGTTGGAAAATTACACCTGACTTGCACTAAGGTATCACAATACCTCGTCCTCACGACCTAAATCCAGGAATGACCCCAAGCTGTATGTATGAGCATTAGTTTGGACAAGATTGGTTTTGTTTTCATGTATGAGTTTTTGCTCTGATCAAGAAACCCAAATGTTCCCAGAATGGATCAGACAACATTATGTGACCACGCCCTTAGTGGTCAGAGTAAATCAGCTAGTGGAAGTTCCGGTACCTTTGGATTCATCTGTACATATACAGTACCATCCGCTTCATAAACATCTCAAAACCCCAGTAAATCGGTCGACCCCATGGGATGTCAATACAGACATGTGCTGTTCCTGGTCCATCAGAAGGCTGCACGTTTTTCATCTATTGTCGAAAAGCAATCAAAGCCCAACCTTCCCCTCGAACTCTGCAGCCGCGGTTACACAATGTCTCCTCCTGCCCCCACTTCACTCCCTGTTGTGCCTTTCATTCCAGTCTCTTGGAGAGGCAGAGCGGATTCTCTTTCTTCTGCCGATCCATCGGCCTCTCTGTTTGATCTGTGTAATTCTGCTAATAAGGCCGGGTCCCTGGCAGACATCTGGCACACACACCAAAGGCAACAGCACTGAGATGTGCCCCCAGATTTCACTCAGTGCCACCCCATCATCTGACTCAGCAGCAACTAACCAGCAATATAGAGCAAGCAACAGCTAGGTCTCAGCCACGGTGGAGGATCTAGTGTTAATGGATCTCTTTTCAATTTCATTATATACGCTTGTTTTAATGGCCTGATTTTAGGTCCGCTCAATAGCAGCCACAGATGGAGGCGTATGCACAAGTTGTCCCAGAGTAGATATACTTTATTGATGATTGATCTTGTTTTGCCTATGTGAGAAATAATGGTTATAGGCAATTTTTTACGCTTGGTGAACTAGACTGAAATATTGAGGTGCGATGTCTGATTTTCATTCCATTGAAATTCACACTATCAAGTCAATCTTCACATCTTTCCACGTCCCTTTTTACCATAGGTGGTGTCCCCCTATCAATCCAATTTTGTTAGAATGTCAGAATCTTGGCATTCATCAGATGAGAAAAGCCAAAGTTATTTGTCTTGTTGAGTATGGAACATGTTTCTTCTCCAGATTTCCTTTTAGAGTGGATGATAGGCTGAGGGCTGGTGGAGGAGCTGATGAGTCAGCTGGCGTGTTTCAGGCAGATGCAGACCTCTCACAAATGCTCATCTTTGATTTCCCCCAGATCAGTGGGGCTCCAGCTGAGAGACCCGGAGAGACGCAGAGACACAAGGAGCTGGCTGGCTCCCGTTCCCCCCTCGTCTCTAAAGCGCCCGATTAAACGGAAATCAGACACCGCTGTTTGCCTCATCCTGTTTTCTCTGAAAACGCTGCAACAAACACTGGTCACAGTTCATGCCAAAAAGATGATGATTTTCCCAAAACTTGATGTTTATCATTTACGTTTCCATAAAGCATGTTCTGTCTACCTGTGTAAACCATAGGACCCTTTGATTTGACAGAAAGATAAAGAGCACGTCAGACCTGAAGGAGGGAGAAGCATTATGATACAATCCACACTGAAATTCAAAAGCAACTATGATGTAGGTTGGTGGAAATCCCCATCAACTGAGGATGAGTTGTCACCATTGTGTAGTTTCAGTTCAAATGACTGTTGAATAATAATAAACTACATTCTGACTCCATTATTATGTGGATAAATGTTACAGGCCCTGTGCGTCTCCGCAGGATCTAGTCGAGGTAGGGAGCCTTACATGACCTCTCAGTATGACTATAATGAACATGTGTCTATCTTGCACCGTTATGCAATTATTAAGAGGCTAGTGTCACACGCTGACCATAGATTTGCTTTGTGTGTTTCTATGTTTTACAGCTAGATACAAATAGCTAATCCTGGTGACCAATTCTCTAGCTTTAATTTATTGAGTCAAGTAGATCAGGGATGTCAAGGTGGAACCCAAGCACGTGCTGTGTGCAGTGTAAATACTATTTACCAATAGACCTACTCAATTTTGAACGTATAGTCAATCAAAGAATTAGTCTGTAAAACGAGGAATGCGTTTACTCAATTCAACTAACAGAATGATTTAGTCACGAAGGAATGAACACAAACAATTACAGTATTCATGAAATACATGATACATTATAGAATACACTGAGTAAATGACTATCAACTAAATAAAATTCATGTGGTTACACATGTCTTCAGTTCAGAATAACATGAGTCTTCAGTTCAGAATAACATGAGTCTTCAGTTCAGAATAACATGATTCTTCAGTTCAGAATAACATGATTCTTCAGTTCAGAATAACACGTGTCTTCAGTTCTGAATCATCTCTAAGAGGAAAACTGTGTTTGCCTGATACTCGCAGGAGCTTGCTAACAAGTTCTCAAAGCATGAGCTAATTCACTGCCCTTGTAACCAACTTCAAGCTCAAACTCACCCCCAACCTGAATGAACATTTCTTTGCCCTTTACTAGTAAAAACAATAGACAGGAACAACACACCCAGATTCTAATCCAACCAACTGAATTTAAATAATAAAGCACACCCCTGTGTTGCTCCTCTTTTACCTATCCGCCATCTGACAAACAGAATAACATATTGTCCCTGTAACAATAAATCCATAGCACTTACAGCATGGAACTCTTAAAACAAACACCGCAATCTAACAGTAACATTCATTTTGTCGATTCAAGTTTTCATCAGTCTTCACGACTCTATTGGTGTCAGTGACCCCAGGACCTCCTTGGGAACGTCTCGTCCCTGGACATTGCCAAGGCGAATATGTGGCTCTCTCCTATGAGATGCAAATATCCATCCATCCAGCCAAACGATGTCCTGAATCGTGATTGAGTCATCAAGCTGGGCCCCGGCGCCAGCAAGTCGCTAGACTAATGTATCCCCTTCTCTCATTTTCCTACCACAATGGCACCATAGTTCACAGTATTCACAGACAGCCTTACTGTGTGTTTGCACCTAGCCTGAATATGGAAATTGCAATCTGCTCGTACAGACGCTCCTATAACAAGACACCACAGTGTTCCTTGCAGTCAGGAAACAGCATAAGCCAAAGACTGCAAATGTTAGGGGAAGGATTGTGTAATTTTTCACACACTTGGTACTGAGATGATAATATCCCCATAGTTTGGTCACTGGGGGCATTAAATAGACCAAGAGGTCGGGTCATTGATAGCTATGAGAGATAAACATACCCTTTATAAGGATGAGGGGGAGGATCCACGGCTCCACCATGCCCTGGAGCTGCCACAGATGGCCTGGAACACACCCACCTACCCTCAATCCATCCCCAGTCAGCCTGAATCTGGAACGTCCGGAGGCTCCAGCCCTACGGCCCACAGGGTGGCAGGCCAATGGCATAACATGGTGCCCACACCCCCACCATTCAAGTCAACCACAATCACAGTGGATACAGGTTTGATTATGTCAAATCAAATGTTATTGGTCACATACACATGGTTAGCAGATGTTAATGCGAGTGTAGCGAAATGCTTGTGCTTCTAGTTCCGACCACGCAGTAATATCTAACAAGTAATAACATAATGATGTTAGGCCAATGTAGTACACATTGTGAGTCGTGATGTTATTTTTATACAGTGGCAGATGTTCCATGGACCACGAGGGGTACGGTTAGATCAGAAAGTGTTCATCCCCATAGACTGAGTCACTTCAATATCCGAGTGGTGTTCACAGGTGTGACAAAGCAAACTGAAATCAAAGAGCATTTAGCGACAATGCAACGATAAGTGCAGTAGCTGTTTCATTAAGAATTATACCGAGACAAACAAGCACACGAACTTGGCCAAAAGTTTTAATTAATTAAGTCATGAATTTGTTTAATCAGACATGACACTGTGGTCTAAATGTACATATTTACTCAACTGAGAGAACATTGTGTCAGAGCCCTCAGCACATGTCATCAAACGCAACAAAAAATGGAAATGGCAATGCTGTGAGGGAACGCGACAACCAGAGGGAGGAGAAAGAAAAAAGAGGGTAGGATGATGGAGAAGAGACATAGACATGGAATCACTGGCCACTTTAATAATGTTTACATAATGCTTTACTCATCTCATATGTATATACTGTATTCTATTCTACTGTATTTTAGACAATGCCACTCCGACATTGCTCCTCCTAATATTGATATATTCCATCATTCCATTCTTTTACTTTTAGATTTGTGTGTATTGTTGTGAATTGTTAGATACTACTGCACTGTTGGAGCTAGGAACACAAGCATTTAGCTGCACCCACAATAACACCTGCTAAATACGTATATATGCGACCAATGAGATTTGATTTGAAAATGGTTCATTTGGTAAGCTAAGTATGGACCCAGAGTCCTTACTGCAGGTGTCTGAGGTGCCATTGAGTTTGTTTGGTGTATAATTCGCTGAGGTGTGTGTTCATAGAGAGCAGAGAGAGCAGAGAGAGCAGAGAGAGCAGAGGGAGCTGTAAACTCTGGAAATGGATGGGTCTCGCGAAGTGGAAGGAGTACAGGATGGATGTGGGATCATTCTCCAGCACAGCACATTTTATCTCTGAGGATGAAATACGTAGTGCGTGTCTCACTTCCAACACACCTTTAATATCTTCATATGAAACCTAATGTAACATCAAAGAACAGTCTGGAGGGCTTCCTTGAGTGACCTCGGTGTCTATAAAAAAAACACTGTAAACTGATGAGATTCAGGAAAAGGAAGGGAAAATGAGTCTGAGCTACAGTGATGATCCAGGCTGGTTATAGCCAGAGTTGTCTTGCAGGGTACATTTAGAAATGTCCTGCTATGCCCTTGGAATGTGTTGATGATGCATGCTGGGAAATGGACTCACATTTGCATTGTGTTATATTGTATCGTGCGACAATTTAATACATTTTGTTATAGTCGAAGATGGTTGTTCTGGTTGATGTGGGACACATGATTCCCTTGTTGGTGTGATCTCACTTCCGACAAAAACAGAGAGTCCTCGTTTGCCACTTTGCTTTAGGATCAGTGTGGTAATCTCTTCACTTGAGCCCACAGCTGTTGCGCAGGCTCATTTCTCATACTACTTTGCAGGGACTTCAGCTCAATATTTTGACAGGACAATCCTGATTCATAGCATTAATAACCCCTTCAAAAAAGCAGCCCACGTCTAGCGGTGGTTTCTTAATCTGACATTAATGTCACTTGACTCTGTCTCTTGGCGGTATGACAATGAGGTCATTAAAAGTGAAGCCATGCAGGGAGCCGAACCAGATCTCTCTGCAGAATCACTTATTGGGATATTTTTAGAGATGGAAGTAGTTGAGCCAAGGCAAACTGTATTATTTGAGAAATGAGGATACCCACATGCTTTTATGTAGGGGCAACAAACAGTACATAGCATTGTTTTTTACATGTCCAAGCAAACATCCTCATTTAAAAAAAAATCTGTAATCAAGTTTCATATTGTCTTATACAATTGTGATCTCTTGAAATGTTTTGTTTCATGGATGGCTGCTGAAATCAATTTGTACTATTACTACTACTACTACTACTACCACATATTTCCTCCTGAAATTCACTAAATTCAAGTTACTTTGCTGTCGATTCAAGCGGAACATCTAATTCTCTGCCTACAGTAATTGATTAATGGTCACATGAAACGTGTGCTAATTTCCCCAAGTACTGTAGCAGCAGTACATTGCATGTCAAAGGCCTTTATTGATCCTGTGGAAAGATAGATGTGAGCTGCAGGGAAATGAGTCCTCTGGGGGACACAGAAGATTCCACACTGTGACTGTGGTTCCTCTGAGATGCCTCTTGACCACTCCACTGTATAATTTACACTATCAAATCCACAATTCACCCACCGAGGCTCTAGAAACACTACAGTCCTCGTAGTGCCATTGTTCCCCTCTGGACGAGACTGTTACACTGTTTCAATCATCTCTAAGAGGGAGAGAAAAGTGGAGGAGTGCAAGTGCAGGAGATTGAGAGAGAGAGCGAGAGGGAGAGAGAGAGAGAGAGAGAGAGAGAGAGAGAGAGAGAGAGAGAGAGAGAGAGAGAGAGAGAGAGAGAGAGAGAGAGAGAGAGAGAGAGAGAAAGATGGAGAGAGAAGAAATGAGAGCGAGGGAGTGAGAGAGAAGGAATGAGAGCGAGTGAGAGAGAGAGAATGAGACACTATAAGACATACTGTAGTTAATGAGTCCTGCAGGCATTGTGTGTGTGAGGTGTGGAAGTGCTGAGCAGAGGTGAGACCCGCAGGGCTCATTGTAGAGAAGTGTGCAGTGCTGATGCCAGCTCGGGAGCCACACAGGAATCACAATTAGACATAATTACAGCTGGAAAGCTCTGGAAATTGGTCTATTTGGTCTATATTGGTCCAGCTCTTCTCTTCTCCTGTCTGCTCTGATAGTGAGCTACATTTATCTACAATGACCACACTTAAACCATATTCAAGCCATATTTGTTGAGCTGTTCAGGCAAGCCCTCAGCTCGAAGTGTGTGCGTGTTAAAAAAGTGTCTATCAGCAAATTACAGCTAAAGAATAACAAAATCTGGTAGTGGTTACAAGCCCATAAAAACCAGAAGACTTTTGCAACAATGAATGTCTTGTTTTTGACATGGAATTAGAGGGAATAGCTATTCACATTGCTATTTCATTCTAATAGCAAGACGAGGGAATGAATGCAGGCCAGTGTTCCCTATGTTAGCAGTTGTAGTGTGTTGTGTTGACATGTAGCAAACAACCATTTTGTTGCGTCATTGAGCCTCACAAATGATCAGTTGGGCATATTTCAAAATATGAAATATTCAAGATAAATTCCACATGAAATCCAAGCTTGTTATAAAAGTACTATCCTCACTAGAACGAGTCTAGGTAGTTTATAGCTGGAACATTGAGAGTAAGTCTGTATATTACTGCAGTCCAAACCTTCTTTGTTGTCTGTTCACAAGAACCACTCTAAAATTGTATTTGATGTACACAGATACAGCCAAAAATGAAAGCTTTGTGTGGGATTTGAGAGGCATACAGTGGCACAAAGTGCTGCAATTACAGAAACATTGAACACTTCTTGCTTTTGAGGACTGACTTCTATTCATTCAAAACGCTGTATCCCCCCCCCCCCGAACCCCAAACCCCAGCTGGCCATCCTTGTCCTGGCCATGGCCCTGTACTTTCTCTGGCCTGGGAGGGATGCAGTCAAAGCCTTTAAGAATGGGTGATGGTAGCTGAGAGTGTAACTGTGAGCAGAATGCAGAGTGTTCTCTCCTCTCCTCTCTCCAGCCCAGTCTCTTTTAATTGCGTTGACCTGGAGAGACCCTCACGGAGCAGAAACTCCTCCAACTGAAGTGAAGCTGACCACAATTAGCCTAAAATGGAAAATAGCACGGCACAATGCATTGACTACCCCTACAAAGATGTTCCTTTGTTTCTTTATGTGTGCAAAAATAGAGAAGGATACCTGAAACTCATTCAATTCATTCTTTATATATGCAGAGCCCATATCCACTTTGTATATCTACCTCTTTGCTTTACTGATTTATCAAGCAGTTTTTCATGACTCTCCGCCTGTCATTGTCTCCTTATCACTAATGTTACCCTGACCCATTTTCTCTGTTCTCGGCAAAAATCCAATATTTCCAAATACGCTTTCTTCAGCCTCTGTAAATATGCTTTCAAAATCCTATCTATGAACTTCTCTTCCTTTCTGTGTGGTTGCAGGGCTTGTTTTTCTTTGCCAAACTTGATTTTAATCAAATTGACTATATTAATACATCTAGACTGAAATAAAGCCTCTGCAAAATAAACTCAGCTCTAGAAGTTGGTGCAACAGTACACCATTTACATACATTTCCATGCAGTGGGATACATAGCTTGGAGACAACATTTCTATTGAATATAGATTTAGTCTATATTATGCATGCAGCAGTGTTGAATAAATCATGTTTGTGCCTTTGCTCTCTGCTTCTCTTCTGATCTGATGCATTGGCGATATAAATCCATCTGTCGCTTGATAGAAGAAAATGTAAATCACAGCCCCTCTGCATATCATATCTAATTGGGCAGGGTCTTCAAGCGACTCTGCCATTCGAGATGTATCTTTATCAGAGAGATAACATGGCCCTGTGATTTCATAACCCTCTGTCATTCAGAGGAGAGGATCCCGGCATGGGCGTCAGGCAGTATGAGTATCTATGTGCTCTTAACATTAGCATCTGGGCAATAAAGCATACTGCACTGCACACGTGCAGACATACCACTAGCGCTAGCTGATCCACTGTACTGTACCTTATCCAGACATGATGTGTCAGCTCTGTAGAGTATTAGCCTGCTCTGAGGGTACTAGGGTGGAAAGGGGGATACCTAGTCAGTTGCACAACTGAATGCATTCAATCTAAATGTGTCTCATGCATTTAACTAAACCCCTCTGAATTAGAGTGGTGTGGGGGACTGACTTAATCGACATCCACATCATTGTGGAGCAGTTGTTGTTGGGGGTTAACTGCCTTGCTCAAGGCCACTTTACTACAGTATGTCTGTTACGCTTGTCGTTTGAATGAGGAGACCAAGATGCAGCGTGGTAGGCGAACAATGAACACCGAAAAAACAACAAAATACTAAACAAACTTAAAGTTCTGCAGGCTACACAGCAACTATACAAAATTCAAGATCCCACAAACTAAGGTGGGAAAAGGCTGCCTAAGTGTGATCCCTGACCTAACCAAAATAGAGAATGAAAAGGATCTCTAAGGTCAGGGCATGACAATGTCTGGGTCCTCAGGCTTCCTGCTGGGAATATTCTGCTTCATGGTCGTGTCGCTGACTAGGGCACTGTCCATGGTCTAGCAAACTTTAATTGCCTCCATGTAATGTTCTTTCTCTCCCTAATGGCAGCTCATCAAGCGTAATGTACACATTAATGTAAGGAGCCAGCGTGGCTTCGGCAGCCAGCCGGACCAGTAGGTGTGAGGGATTGTGGGATTGTGATGGAGGCTGGAACTCTGACTGATTCAGCTCATCTTATCAAATCAAATGTATTGGTCACGTACACACATTTAGCGGATTTTATCGCAGGTGCAGCAAAATGCTTGTAACTTTTAGTGTGTGTGTGTGCGTGCGAGAGAGAGAGAAAGAGAGAGAGAGATAGACAGAGAGAGAGAGAGAGAGAGAGAGAGAGAGAGAGAGAGAGAGAGAGAGAGAGAGAGAGAGAGAGAGAGAGAGAGAGAGAGAGAGAGAGAGACAGAGATAGACAGAGACAGAGAGAGAGAGTTAGAGAGAGAGAGAGAGAGAGAGAGAGAGAGAGAGAGAGAGAGAGAGAGAGAGAGAGAGAGAGAGAGAGAGAGAGAGAGAGTGGAAGTAGGCTTAATTATAACACAGCAACATGAAGCATGGTGGATGACAGGATGTTAAAATGGTGTATGCAGTTTTATCATTCAATTTGGAAAATCCTAAACCACCATCTGCCGTTCCTCCATAAATTTGTCATGGCTTTTAGAAAATGCACACAAAGCATGAGCATGAGCAGATTTAGTGTTGTACTTAGTTCTGATAAGTATAGTGAGTCCAGTTAGATAATGGTCAGATTGTTTTCATAAAGTCACAGGTTGATTTAAGTACATTCCTATTATATTGCCATAAGGCTTCATGACCCAGATTGCGACGGATACTAAGACCACCATTATATAGATTTTAAACAACTCCAGGGATCTTAATATTTCATCGCTTCTTATGGTCTTTAAACTCCAGGGGAGAATGGGAGCCACCACAACTCACATTAAGTGCTTTGCTGATCGCCATTAAACTCTGCATACAAAACGTTACTAGTGTCTTTGTAGTAGGGCTAATCAGCAATTTGGAGAAGCGCTGTGTTTTGATGGGCCCTATACCATCACTGTGACAATCCTATTAAGAAAACACTGTGTGCTGTTAGTGTGACGCAAATTGGCTGCAAGTAGCCTGGCAGCTCTCCAGACATGATTCAAGGTGAAGGCCCAAACGTAGGGATTTAACTTACTGTCCAACAGCCAGATCGATACTGGCATATGTGAGGCATAAACCACGTAGGCTGTAGTTTAATGTGCTACTATGTAATGAAAATAAATGAAAATAAAGGTTGTTGTGGTGTTTGGGTTGTAGTGATTTTGAAAGCCCTCCACTCGGGTCATGACGGGATAGAAGGCAGGGGGGGTGATAGTGTGTGTGCAGAATCCTAACGACGTCTGCTCTCAGAGAACAAAGGAGAGTGATCGCAATCAAGCCTTTTCTGCAACAACAGCAGAAAATGTATGCACAGTCTTTATTAGGGGTTTTCCGATTTCAGACAGACACAGTCCTAGACAACGTAGATTTGAGACAGACACAGTCCTAGACAACGTAGATTTGAGACAGACACAGTCCTAGACAACGTAGATTTGAGACAGACACAGTCCTAGACAACGTAGATTTGAGACAGACACAGTCCTAGACAACGTAGATTTGAGACAGACACAGTCCTAGACAACGTAGATTTCAGACAGACACAGTCCTAGACAACGTAGATTTCAGACAGACACAGTCCTAGACAACGTAGATTTCAGACAGACACAGTCCTAGACAACGTAGATTTCAGACAGACACAGTCCTAGACAACGTAGATTTCAGACAGACACAGTCCTAGACAACGTAGATTTCAGACAGACACAGTCCTAGACAACGTAGATTTCAGACAGACACAGTCCTAGACAACGTAGATTTCAGACAGACACAGTCCTAGACAACGTAGATTTCAGACAGACACAGTCCTAGACAACGTAGATTTCAGACAGACACAGTCCTAGACAACGTAGATTTCAGACAGACACAGTCCTAGACAACGTAGATTTCAGACAGACACAGTCCTAGACAACGTAGATTTCAGACAGACACAGTCCTAGACAACGTAGATTTCAGACAGACACAGTCCTAGACAACGTAGATTTCAGACAGACACAGTCCTAGACAACGTAGATTTCAGACAGACACAGTCCTAGACAACTTAGATTTCAGACAGACACAGTCCTAGACAACGTAGATTTCAGACAGACACAGTCCTAGACAACGTAGATTTGAGACACAGATTTGATCATATTATGTGCTGTGCTTGTAAAGGGGTGAGAGTGAATAAATATATGAGGGAAGTTTGAATTAAAGGAGTTTTTTTACAACGTTGATACATTTCCTGAGCCTGCGGCGTCGTCTGGGAGACTGCAGTGAAAGGCTAGTTAGTACAATAGAGAAAGAGTGAGAGAAGGAGGGTAGGATGGTATCTCAGGTCAGTGTTGGCCTCATGGAAAGAATTATAGTTCATAAACTTGCACGCAGTCCTCGTGTTGTTGTTTGTATACAATTCTTGTTCACTTTCTTTTATCTTTTAATGCACCCATTCATCTCATTGTCTAACACTGGGCTGAAAAAAATAAGGCAACATCCCCATTTTCCTTGCCAGGGTGAATAAATCACAACCTCTCTTCTTCAGAATCTCTCAAAATGTCTTAATTTAGCAAAATCCTCCTAATATATTCATGTCAAAACAGAGCAATGCACGGGATACACAGTTGGAGCCAACACACGAGGATCTCTAGATAGGATTATTCCTGAATAAAATGAATATAACAGTTCAAACAAGAGGTCAGATAAAGATGGAGGTTGTTGGTTGGGGTGTTAGGGTGTTAGGGTGTTAGGTTGTTAGGGTGTTAGGATGTTATGAATTTTAGGGTGTAAAGTTGTTAGGGTGTTAGGATGTTAGGGTGTTAGAATGTTACAGTGCTAGGGTGTAAAGGTGTTAGCGTGTAAAGGTGTTAGGGTGTTAGGTTTTTAAGGTGTAAAGGTGTTAGGGTGTTAGGATGTTATGGTGTAAAGGTGTTAGGGTGTATATGTGTTAGGGTGTAAAGGTGTTATGGTGTTGGGTTTTTAAGGTGTAAAGGTGTTAGGGTATTAGGTTTTTAAAGTGTAAAGGTGTTAGGGTGTTAGGATGTTATGGTGTAAAGGTGTTAGGGTGTAAATGTGTTAGGGTGTAAAGGTGTTATGGTGTTGGGTTTTTAAGGTGTAAAGGTGTTAGGGTATTAGGTTTTTAAGGTGTAAAGGTGTTAGGGTGTTAGGATGTTATGGTGTAAAGGTGTTAGGGTGTAAATGTGTTAGGGTGTAAAGGTGTTATGGTGTTGGGTTTTTAAGGTGTAAAGGTGTTAGGGTATTAGGTTTTTAAAGTGTAAAGGTGTTAGGGTGTAAAGGTGTTAGGTTGTTAGGTTTTTAAGGTGTAAAGGTGTTAGGGTGTTAGGTTTTTAAGGTGTAAATGTGTTAGGGTGTTAGGATGTTAGGTTTCTAGGACGTAAATGTGTTAGGGTGTTATGATGTTAGGGTGTAAAGGTGTTTGGGTGTTATAATGTTAGGGTGTTAGGGTGTAAAGGTGTTAAGATGTTAGATTTTAGGGTGTAAAGGTGTTAGGGTGTTAGGATGTTATGATGTTAGGGTGTTAGGGTGTACAGATGTTTGGGTGTTATGATGTTAGGGTGTTAGGGTGTAAAGTTGTTTGGGTGTTAGGATGTTATAATGTTAGTGTATTAGGGTGTAAAGGTGTTAGGATGTTAGTTTTTAGGGTGTAAAGGTGTTAGGGTGCTAGGATGTTAAGATGTTAGGGTGTAAAGGTGTTTGGGTGTTATGATGTTAGGGTGTTAGTGTGTTATGATGTTAGGGTGTTATGGTGTAAAGGTGTTAGGATGTTAGAGTGTAAAGATGTTTGGGTGTTAGGATGTTATAATGTTAGTGTGTTAGGGTGTAAAGGTGTTAGGATGTTATACTGTTAGGATGTTAGGGTGTTAAGGTGTTAGGATGTTAGAGTGTAAAGATGTTTGGGTGTTAGGATGTTATAATGTTAGTGTGTTAGGGTGTAAAGGTGTTAGGATGTTATACTGTTAGGATGTTAGGGTGTTAAGGTGTTAGGATGTTAGGTTTTAGGGTGTAAAGGTGTTAGGGTGCTAGGATGTTATGATGTTAGGGTGTAAAGGTGTTTGGGTGTTATGATGTTAGGGTGTTAGGGTGTTATGATGTTAGGGTGTTAGGGTGTAAAGGTGTTTGGGTGTTAGGATGTTATGATGTTAGGGTGTAAAGGTGTTTGGGTGTTATGATGTTAGGGTGTTAGGGTGTTATGATGTTAGGGTGTTAGGGTGTAAAGGTGTTTGGGTGTTAGGATGTTATGATGTTAGGGTGTAAAGGTGTTTGGGTGTTAGGATGTTATAATGTTAGGGTGTAAAGGTGTTAGGGTGTGAGGATGTTATGATGTTACGGTGTAAAGGTGTTTGGGTGTTATGATGTTAGGGTGTTAGGGTGTAAAGGTGTTAGGGTGTTAGGATGTTATGATGTTAGGGTGTTAGGGTGTACAGGTGTTTGGGTGTTATGATGTTAGGGTGTTAGGGTGTAAAGTTGTTTGGGTGTTAGGATGTTATAATGTTAGTGTATTAGGGTGTAAAGGTGTTAGGATGTTAGTTTTTAGGGTGTAAAGGTGTTAGGGTGCTAGGATGTTAAGATGTTAGGGTGTAAAGGTGTTTGGGTGTTATGATGTTAGGGTGTTAGTGTGTTATGATGTTAGGGTGTTATGGTGTAAAGGTGTTAGGATGTTAGAGTGTAAAGATGTTTGGGTGTTAGGATGTTATAATGTTAGTGTGTTAGGGTGTAAAGGTGTTAGGATGTTATACTGTTAGGATGTTAGGGTGTTAAGGTGTTAGGATGTTAGAGTGTAAAGATGTTTGGGTGTTAGGATGTTATAATGTTAGTGTGTTAGGGTGTAAAGGTGTTAGGATGTTATACTGTTAGGATGTTAGGGTGTTAAGGTGTTAGGATGTTAGGTTTTAGGGTGTAAAGGTGTTAGGGTGCTAGGATGTTATGATGTTAGGGTGTAAAGGTGTTTGGGTGTTATGATGTTAGGGTGTTAGGGTGTTATGATGTTAGGGTGTTAGGGTGTAAAGGTGTTTGGGTGTTAGGATGTTATGATGTTAGGGTGTAAAGGTGTTTGGGTGTTATGATGTTAGGGTGTTAGGGTGTTATGATGTTAGGGTGTTAGGGTGTAAAGGTGTTTGGGTGTTAGGATGTTATGATGTTAGGGTGTAAAGGTGTTTGGGTGTTAGGATGTTATAATGTTAGGGTGTAAAGGTGTTAGGGTGCGAGGATGTTATGATGTTACGGTGTAAAGGTGTTTGGGTGTTATGATGTTAGGGTGTTATGGTGTAAAGGTGTTTGGGTGTTAGGCTGTTAAAATGTTAGGGTGTTAGGGTGTAAAGGTGTTAGGAAGTTAGGTTTTAGGGTGTAAAGGTGTTAGGATGTTATGATGTTAGGGTGTTAGGGTGTAAAGGTGTTAGGAAGTTAGGTTTTAGGGTGTAAAGGTGTTAGGATGTTATGATGTTAGGGTGTTAGGGTGTAAAGGTGTTTGGGTGTTATGATGTTAGGATGTTTGGGTGTTAGGATGTTATAATGTTAGTGTGTTAGGGTGTAAAGGTGTTAGGATGTTATACTGTTAGGATGTTAGGGTGTAAAGGTGTTAGGATGTTTTAATGTTAGGATGTTAGGGTGTTAAGGTGTTTGGATGTTAGGTTTTAGAGTGTAAAGGTGTTAGGATGCTAGGATGTTATGATGTTACGGTGTAAAGGTGTTTGGGTGTTATGATGTTAGGGTGTTAGGGTGTAAAGGTGTTTGGGTGTTAGGATGTTATAATGTTAGGGTGTAAAGGTGTTAGGAAGTTAGGTTTTAGGGTGTAAAGGTGTTAGGGTGTTAGGATGTTATGATGTTAGGGTGTAAAGGTGTTTGGGTGTTAGGGTGTTAGGGTTTTAGAGTGTAAAGGTGTTAGGATGTTATACTGTTAGGTTGTTAGGATGTTATGCTGCTAGGAGGTTAAGGTGTTAGGGTGTTATGGTGTTAGGATGTTAGGATGTTGTGGTGCTGGGTGGTTAAGGTGTTAGGGTGTTAGGATGTTAGGATGTTGTGGTGCTAGGAGGTTAAGGTGTTATGGTGTTAGGATGTTTGGATGTTGTGGTGCTAGGAGGTTAAGGTGTTAGGGTGTTATGGTGTTAGGATGTTGTGGTGCTAGGAGGTTAAGGTATTAGGATGTTAGGATGTTGTGGTGCTAGGAGGTTATGGTGTTAGGGTGTTATGGTGTTTGGTTGTTGTGGTGCTAGGAAGTTATGGTGTTAGGGTGTTATGGTGTTTGGTTGTTGTGGTGCTAGGAGGTTAAGGTGTTGGGGTGTAATGGTGTTTGGATGTTGTGGTGCTAGGAGGTTAAGCTATTAGGATGTTAGGATGTTGTGGTGCTAGGAGGTTATGGTGTTAGGGTGTTATGGTGTTTGGATGTTGTGGTGCTAGGAGGTTAAGGTGTTAGGGTGTTATGGTGTTCGGATGTTGTGGTGCTAGGAGGTTAAGGTGTTAGGATGTTAGGATGTTGTGGTGCTAGGAGGTTATGGTGTTAGGGTGTTATGGTGTTTGGTTGTTGTGGTGCTAGGAGGTTAAGGTGTTGGGGTGTAATGGTGTTTGGATGTTGTGGTGCTAGGAGGTTAAGCTATTAGGATGTTAGGATGTTGTGGTGCTAGGAGGTTATGTTGTTAGGGTGTTATGGTGTTTGGATGTTGTGGTGCTAGGAGGTTAAGGTGTTAGGGTGTTATGGTGTTCGGATGTTGTGGTGCTAGGAGGTTAAGGTGTTAGGATGTTGTGGTGCTTAGGAGGTTAAGGTGTTAGTGTGTCATGGTGTTAGGATGTTAGGGTGTTAGGATGTTGTGGTGCTTAGGAAGTTAAGGTGTTAGTGTGTCATGGTGTTAGGGTGTTAGGGTGTTAGGATGTTAGGGTGTTAGGGTGTTTGGATGTTATGGTGTTAGAAGGTTAGGGTGTTAGGATGTTAGGAGGTTAGGGTGCTAGGATTTTAGGGTGTTAGGGTATTAGGATGTTAGGATGTTATGGTGTTAGGAGGTTAGGGTGTTAGGATGTTAGGGTGTTAGGGTGTTTGGATGTTATGGTGTTAGGAGGTTAGGGTGCTAGGATTTTAGGGTGTTAGGGTATTAGGATGTTAGGATGTTATGGTGTTAGGAGGTTAGGGTGTTAGGATGTTAGGGTGTTAGGGTGTTTGGATGTTATGGTGTTAGGAGGTTAGGGTGCTAGGATTTTAGGGTGTTAGGGTATTAGGATGTTAGGATGTTATGGTGCTAGGACGTTAAGGTGTTAGGGTTTAAAGGTGCTAGGAAGTTAGGATGTTATGGTGCTAGGATGTTAGGATGTTATGGTGCTAGGGTGTAAAGGTGCTAGGATGTTAGGATGTTGTGGTGCTAGGGTGTAAAGGTGCTAGGATGTTAGGATGTTATGGTGTTACGGTGTGAAGGTGTTTGGGTGTTATGATGTTACGGTGCTAGGAAGTTAGGATGTTAGGGTGTTAGGATGTTATGGTGCTAGGGTGTAAAGGTGCTAGGTTGTTAGGATGTTGTGGTGCTAGGGTGTAAAGGTGCTAGGATGTTATGATGTTACGGTGCTAGGAAGTTAGGATGTTAGGGTGTTAGGATGTTGTGGTGCTACGGTGTGAAGGTGTTAGGGTGTTATGATGTTACGGTGCTAGGAAGTTAGGATGTTAGGGTGTTAGGATGTTGTGGTGCTTGGAGGTTAAGCTGTTAGGGTGTTATGGTGTTCGACCAGACCACTGCATTGGCCTGCTGACTGTTACACAACTGCACCACATTCAGTACTTAGTACAGCAATGTACTCTCTGTTCAATGGTTTCAGTTATTCGTTGTCTGAACCATCTAACCTATTTGGAATGAAATGCAATATTTCATTTATCTAGCTATTACACAGTTCACAAGCCTTATTTTCCACCTTTATTGTTTTAACTATTCCGAACTGATCTTCCATACAGTAGTGCTTCACATATTAAAAGTATCTTCACCATTAAGAGGTTTAATAAAAAGCAACAGCATCATTAGATTCACCTTCTCCAACTTCTCTAACCACTTTCCGACCACTTCTATCATATAAAATAGATCTAATGGCTGGTAATATCAAGGGTGATTAACTGTTGGAAGATCATTAGGACAATGTTTGCTTTCTAATGCCAATAATGTGGAGTTCTTGGCTTAGTGTTCATGTGCTCAGTGCCCATGTTGTAATCAAAATGGTGCCTTTCCACCGCAACCATCACCCCCTTGTGATCCTAATAAATTACAAGAACGCCTAGTCAAATGTTTTTTCCCATGTGTTAAATTAGATTAGGCTTGAGCACCGCTATTAATCTCCTGTGATCTCTATGTGTGTATTCTATAGATTACGCAGCATTATGATTTCTCTTTATATTGTTTTATGATGAACTGTTATCAGATTAACGGGTGGGAGCAGAAGTTGTGGCGTCAGCAGTTTGATAACAAGATTACTTTGTTCATAGAGTATTTAGTATTAGGGATCACTTTATGGGGAGGTCTGAGGGCATCAATGACTCAGGTTTTTAGATGTTATTCAATGGCCATCAGCGTACAACATCACTCCTCCCCGACCATTGGATTTACCCAGACATTGCCAATAACATTGTCAGTGTCAATAAAGTTTAGTGTTACAGATTTACTTTGCAGTGGGGAATGCTGGTGAGGATAGGGTATTGAATTGAGGTTGGTACAGGGTTAACAGCCGGCTGATGGACATCAACTGCGTGATCTAAGTCACAGCACCAATGTAGCATTAGCCTGGATTCCAAAACATGCTCCAACAAACATGTATTCATATTGTTGTGTTTGTTAGCATTGCTAGATGAATTTGTCATCTAATAACCGTTTTGCTATATCTAGTTTTGTTGTTCATTTCATTCTGTATGAACTGAGGATCCAATACAACAAGATTTGCAGACTGCCCTCCATATATCTGAATGATAAAAACAGAGCAGACAATATGTTTAGCGAATGACATCCAGAGATGAAGTCGATATCAGTAACATATCCTGACAAAGATGTGTCAATGGCAGCTAGTCGTGTGTGTGTGTGGCTACCATTCAAGTTATGTAGGTGTGCTTAATGTCACTGCATCTCCGATGAGGCCTGGGGATTTGTGGAGTGTGTGTGCGTGCGCATGTGCTCTCGTGATTACGTGAATGTGTGTGTGTGTGTGTGGTGGAAGTGTTGCTGTGTTGGGTATTACACCTCTCTCCACTGTGTAACCATGACTCCGCAGTCATGGATTGTAACATTCTGTGATTGGGGAAGAGTGGGAGTGAATCAATAGGAGCTCTCATTAATGAATGTTAATCTCCTCCATGCAGCGCAGCCCTGTAGTTTAGGTGACAGGCGTTAAAAGCAAGGCATGTTGGCTCCTGATTTTTAAGATGTCATTTCTCTCACTCAGCGAGCGCGTTGGCAACTCACTCCTGTTTGGACTTGATCTCAGGCTTGAAGTTAAAACTGCTATTTGGATGAATGGCCTGCTATTGCATGTGTAATGGCTTTAGCTAAATACTTTCAACATTGACCATGTAGGTAGGGGGTTTGTTTGTGGCTTGTCTTGTTTAATCTGATACTGTAAAGCACTCTATTTACCTGAGCCATTTTATCATCTATAGTATTCTGACAATGTGTGCTGCCTGTGTTAAGCCTATCTAAGAAGAAGCCTGCTTTTCCAACACAAACATTACTAATTGAGGGAAGGGATGGGGGTACCATGCTAGGGCCCAAGCCAGCAGCTGTAGCCAAGTGGATGAGGTACCAGGGGCGTTGGACACAAGCATTCCTCAGTCAGCCCAGGGCATGTGGCAGCAATCTCCTGCTGTACGGAGGGGTTAACGAGTTTAACTCTGGATAGCTTGGACCACAGCCACCCATTACACATACAGGCAGGGAGGGAGAGGTATTTGGGGATGGGGAAAGGAAGAGAGGAAGAGATGTTGCGGGAGAAAGAGACAGAGAAAGAAAGGGGGAGATGGAGAAGGAATTGGCTCGACTGTCTTGCCAGGAATGTTTTTTGCAACATGATTAGTAATTTCATGTCCCTGCGTACGTGTAGATTCTTGGTATTGATGGGATGCGACATTATCATTAGTGTGTTGCCCAAGCTCACGAGGAGAGGAGGTGATTGGGGCATAATTGCAAGAGCTCATGCAACTGGAATTCTAGATGTTTCCTCCTTATCTGTGAGAAGGATGAAGGGAATGGCACAGTGAACTAAATGTAGTTTACGTGCTACCAGCAACAACCATACTGCCAGAGATGCTAGTGTAGCCTAATGTAGACACAGTTGAGGCTTTCCCCATGCTATTTCTTCACCACAAAATAACTTTGCTGCATTTTAAGTAGCGTTGGGGAAGCTACTTTGAAAATGTAATTTACCAAGCTACCAATTACTTCACACTGGAAGAAGTTTTAAGCTAGGCTAAAGCTACCCTTAAGAAAATGTACTTTACTTAAATAAAGTTACCTTGAAAAAGTAGTTCACGGCATCCAAACTACTTAGTGAAAGTTCATTGTATCTAAATCTGAAAATTCATAGACTACAAATTGCAAGAACAGTTCACTCTGGAGTCACATGTTTACAGAATGTGTCATTTAGCCTAAAAAAAAAACACTGTTTCAAGGGAGAATTAGGCAGATCTGATGCCAAAGACAAAAAGGAAATTATTGCCTACATCACCCATATTTTATTTTTGCTAAAAAGTAGCGTGTAGTTCCAGTAGTTAGTTACACCATTGCATGGCTAAAAGTAATGAACTTCTGAAAACACTACCTAGATTAGACTTTTGTTCTAAGATTAGAGTTACCACCAAGCTACTGCATGTAGGTCACTACTCCCCAACAGTGATTTTAAGATTGAATTCAATCAAATAATCAAATACCGTACCAAGATTGATAAGAATTATATTTCTAAAATGATCATTTGTTCTTTTTTTCTCTCATATTTGTTTTACTTTACTAAGTGTGCAAGTGACTCTTTCCATCGTCCGGTCGAAAATATTTCACACAAGCATTATATCAACACATTCCCACCTTTTTTTCAGAGGCCAATTGTACCGCATTTGTCTTTTCTGCTTGGTGAGACCAACATTTATTCACCAGAGGCTTGATGGAGTGAGTTTACTGAGTGAGGTCATCCAATAATGAGCCTGTCTGTCAGGCCCAAATGCTGGAGTGCTGAGGGCAGTAATATTGGTTGACATTTTCCTTGATGTGTCGATATGTTCCAGTCTCCGTCCCCCTAGTCCCTGCACCCCAACTTAAAACATCTCAATACTTAATTCCTTTGTGACCATCAGTTTAAAATGCATAGATTGACAGGGATTGTTTTTTCCTATCCCTTCCATTATAACCTAAGCTTTGAACAAGCTCTCCGGTCCCCCTGACATGTAAACAGTTTATTCATGGTTGGTTGGGGTTTTGCCTGCCGATCGATGTCCCTATGCAAATACTGGATGAGATGGATTGTCGTGAGCTATTTGTTTCACTGTGTCAGTTCAGTTGGCCTCTGGCTCATACCCTTTATTGGCCCTGGAGCCAGTAGAGCCTGCAGCCTCTGTCCTTCTCCCTGATGGAGGGAGCTGAGCCTCAGCACTACAAACTGCACACTAGAAATTAGTCTGTTAAGCAATTACAGCCAACCAGCCAGGCAGCTCTGCCAGTGGCCCTATTCAGGACATGTCTCACCAGCAGAGTGGCCGTGTAACTATCCTCCCAAACCTCCAACCTAACACCTCTCGTTGAATACAAAGCAGTGCTAAGAGTCTGCTGGTTTTCATGTTTGTCCTCTTAACAGGGACATGGGTGTGGTCATTAAGATACTGAAGCCTTCAGGGTTTTACGCCTATAACTGATATTGATAGAACCTCTCTCTCTCTCTCTCTCTCTCTCTCTCTCTCTCTCTCTCTCTCTCTCTCTCTCTCTCTCTCTCTCTCTCTCTCTCTCTCTCTCTCTCTCTCTCTCTCTCTCTCTCTCTCTCTCTGTTTTTTGCATTCTCTCTTGACTTAGGAACTTTACACTGCAATTAAAACTCTTCTTTCGAACATGATTACCCTTCTGTCTTTCTCTCTCATTCTTAAGGGCTGTTTGGTACTGCTCTAGTAATACTGATGCCATGTGCCTCTGGCAGGTGATGTCTGGGCTGACATATTACAGGTGTGCAACAGTCCCTCCAGCTTCACTGGGCATTGTGATGTATTGCTCGTCTCTGAGGAACATGGTAAAAGGCAGCAGCCCACAAACGTGATGTGAATTCCTTTCAAGTTTAGCTACAGAGAATCTTTGCATTATTTATGCCAACGAAGGCTCTGAGAGAGTGCCAGGTAATTTGGGTAATGCATGGTAATGCATGGTGCTAAACCACTGTCAAATATTCCAGTCAGATGCTCTCCGCTCAAAGCAGTTCTTCCAGCTCAACCATCCAAAAAGAGAGAAATGCCACATCATCATGGCTGCTGTGAAGAAAGGCAGAAATGGAGCAGAAATGTATTCCTCTCATTTTGATAGCATCTGCTCTTCAGTTTCAGCTGCAAACAGCATCATTTGCAGGCAGGACCACCGCTAACAAAGCCCTGGTGGAGACTGGGGGAGATATACCTGACGCCCGTCCGTCTCTGTGCCTGAAAAGCTATTTAGGCCCAGGGTGGCAACCCTAACTAAAACAAATGGTGTTTTATTTTGGGCCTGCAAGCGCTCTTGCTCAGCTATAGGCTAGCTCTGCACCATACAAACAAGGCACTAAGAACCAGGCAGCTGAAATCCCAGACAAAGACGTATTTCCTGCACATACAGCACAATCCTAATCTGTTCTAATTCACAATCAAGGGAGGAGGAATCGAGTCTTTGCTGCTCCAGGCCATATTCACTGCATCTGTGTTAGAGAGAGGAGGAGGCTGTTGGAAAAAGAGTTAAAGTCTAATATGGCTGTGCACTGTGCTCATGTCTTGAGTGTAGTGCTTAAGGGGTGAAATTGCCTAGAGATAGATTTGTATATAGATGATTTACCTCTGGTCCTGGAATGCCGCAGGCACTTCATGTTTTGATTTAACCGACCTGGAAGACCAGGTGTGTTGAATTTACGCAATCACTGAACTGATCAATTAGCTAAGTTGCTCAGTTTGGTGCCTAGTTGGAACAAAATCCTGCAGTACCTGCTTCGCTACCCCTTCACTATACTGTCTGCCACCACCAGCTTCTTTCTCTAACTTATTTTCTTTGGCTTTTATTCCAAATTTGCAAGCGTGGGCATATTGTCTTGCTTCACAAGACACGAGTCAACTCAGATTTTCTGAGCGCAAGTCAAATAATTCAACTCATTACACATCCGGGCTTTATCAGTTGTTTATATGATGTCAAGCATCAGAACTTTATTTGTCGGTAATTCCCCTAGGCTCTTCCATGATTTTTATCACGTCAGTATCTCTTTGCATGCGCTTGGCTTACTGGCATTAACAACTGTGTTCTCATCTCCGTTCTATCCACAGTAGATATCGCTGTCCTTAATAACAGAGAGAAGCAGTGGGGGGGGGGGGGGGGCACACATGCTCTCAGCTGATCTTATCAGGACCAGGCTGGGGATAGACACTGGGAAAAATAAGACAGATAAGAGATCTTTCCATAAGTTAATTAGCTTTTTTTTTTATCACACAACGCAATTACAAAATTGTCAAGTCTCGGGTTTAAGAAGCCTTAGAGCACTTTGAAGGATCGAACAATAACTAAAAAAAAAGTGGTCAACTCAACGGCGTAGAGAGAGTGGTGAGCTAAAGCAGACCGGAGGGAGCGCCCTGGTTTGTTTAGCTTCCGTTGAGCGACAGCGGCCCAATGTAAAGTGTACCATTCTGGGTACAGTCTAGTCAGGCGGCGTACCCACGGAGATGCTGATAAGAGAGATGAATGGTGTTGTCTGACTGCCTGGCATACGATCAGTGGTGACTGTTATCTTAACCATCTGTATCCTAGTGAAGCACTGGGGTGGATGAAGTAAAAGGACATGGGTGTCGCATGAATAACAAATCTAGCCTTGTGCCTAGAACACTGCAGGCAGGTACAAGTCCATACACAACAACAACACCTCCGAGTGTCAAACCAGATAATAGGAAATAGATGACACCAGCAGTTGTACAAATAAAACAAAAGGTTAAGCATAAAAAGACAGAGAGCATTTGAGTCACAATCACACTGAATATGGAAATACTTTTGTAAGCGTGCTCTGAATTTGCATGGAAATTGCATTTCTCTCACATGTTCTGTGGCTGTGAGAGCAGAGGTCTTTTATCGCTTAGGTAATCTCTGCTCTCTGAGGTATTGAGGCGCTGCCTGGGCAGCTGCAGGGAATTGTTTCCTCTCTGCTCGTTCCATAGTTGCTTCTTGTCCTCCTCTAGACGGGTCTATTCAGAACTAGTGAGTGAGCGGACCAGAGTGCTTCTGTGGTGAGAATGGCCAGCGGCTACTGACGAAAATAGATAGATATCCAATTGTAATCAGCTTTATACTTTGTTTCATTTCAATTTCAAACTAGCTGTTTGTTTAAAGGCCCAGTAGAGTCAAAATGTGATTTCCTGTGTTTTATATATGTTTCCACACCATGAGGTTGTAATATTACTTTGAAATTGTGAAAATTATGATAATGCCCTTTTAGAGAGGTGTTTGAAAGAGCTGTTAGAAAATAACTCCTGAAATGTCAGACTTTTTGGTGGGATGGGTTTTTTGGCCTGCCTGGTGACATCACCCGGTGGTAAATTAGTTAATAGGCCAAATAGAAAGAGAGTTCTAAACATCCCCTCCACACTCCCAGACACTCTCAGGAAAATTCTTGCTTGAGAAATTGCTCTTTGCTAAGAAGCTATTTTTGTTTAATTTGTACTATTTTAATTTAAAACAATCACAGTAAGGTTCAGTTGGTAGAGCATGGCGCTTGTAATGCCAGGGTAGTGGGTTCGATCCCCGGGACCACCCATACGTAGAATGTATGTACACATGACTGTAAGTCGCTTTGGATAAAAGCGTCTGCTAAATGGCATATATTATTATTATTATTATTAATTGTAAACCAGAAATGATTTGATATTGGGGGAGTGTTTATGACCCCCATAAATACCTTTTCCCTTTTTCGTCTCTCTACTCTACCGATGTGACTATTGAAAATCCCTTTGTTAGCATAGAGAGTCTGGTAACATCAAAAGGTGGGAAACTGAACCATATTTTGGTAATCCAACCAGTTGAAAATATGCATTGGTACTTAATGAATATGATGTCAGATCAGTTGGTGTCTGAGACATTATTACTGATAGGATAACATAAACTGTATCTTGGAGTCTACACATTCTAGTTATCAGATTCACATGGAATTGTTGTGCAATTTAAATGTTTAAATATGAAACTATTTGTGAAAAGATTAAATGTAATTTTAGCTTCTTAAATGAGAGAACGGTTTGCCATAGAGAAACTCTGCTCACTCAGATGCCCCGCTCAAGTGAACAGACACTGATTGTAAAATATGAAACACGCCCTTCTTTCACCACTATATAAACCCGTTGATGAAAATTCCACTTCCTGTTCCAAGCACGTGAGGACTTGCCGTCCCCGCATTGAAAGGACCGCCTACAAAACTAATCCAAAATCAGCAAAAACCAACCAAAATTAGCATCAAATTTCAATGTGAAGGTGACAATCAACACGCCGAAAGGATATATTTCGACTATACCGGTCAGAATATAGCATGAGCTTAAAGTATGGCAACTTGGTATGAACTTTGAACTCTTATTACATAAAGAAGTGATACCTCCTAGCCGTTGCGTCAGCACAGCAACTGTAGACGTGGGCTAGGAGAGGACGGACAGAGTATCTATTCTACCACAGGACGACGGTACTACCAAGTGTCCGTTCTACCACCAGATATCCAGACAACCCGGCCTTCCATCTACAACCAACCGTACGAAGCGCAGCTCAGAGTAAATATTTATTGCATTTTCCTTTTCCAAATGGGCGGTTATTTAGAATGTATAAGATTCTGTATTTACAATAGAGTAGCTGCCTTTATGACATAATTTGTAATCAATTTGTAATCAATGTATGACCCATTCTGTGTAGATGTAATTCTGTGGTTATTTAGGTATTTAGTAAATAAATAATTCAACCAAATGTTGCATTGCTGAGTCAACTTGTTAGTCAGGGTTCGTGAAGATTTACGACTTTCAGATGAGACTTAATAAGTTGACGATTAAATATTATAATAATAATAAACTGCTATTGAGGTAAAAGATTCCTAGGTCTTTAAGAGTTTATTCGGAAGATAACAGCTCTATAAACATTATTTTGTGGTGCCCCGATTTTATAGTTAATTACATTTACATGATTAGCTTAATCAGGTAATATTAATTACAGAGACATGATTTTGTAGAATAGCATGTCATATCACTTAATCCGGCATAGCCAAATGTAACAGAACAACTTTAAGTCCGTCCCCTCGCCCATACCCAGGCGCGAACCAGGGACTCTCTGCACACATTGACAACAGTCACCCTCGAATCATCGTTACTCATCGCTCCACAAAAGCCGTGGCCCTTGCAGAGCAAGGGGAACTACTACTTCAAGGTCTCAGAGCAAGTGACGTAACCGATTTAAACGCTATTTAGCGCACACCGCTAACTAAGCTAGTCATTTCACATCCGTTACACAAAGACACAACAATATTTAAGTTGACATTCGACGGTGGGTGGAATTGTGGTAGTAATTGGAAGTTAAAATGTATATAACATTTCAATGATGTTCCAGTTAAATAGCAGTGGTCTGAAGGGATATGTCCATTCAATGAATTCTGTTTTCTGAATGATTGAAATTACATGCACCTTGTATTCAAGAGAATGCTGTGTCTCAACCAATGGTGGCGGGCATATCACAAATACTTAAGATTATGTCAAATAGGTTTGAAACTACATCGGAGTTGATGCGCTTTTAGATCATTGACGTTAAAAGGATATAAAATGACATACTGTGCATTTTCTTTTAAAATATATTTTAAATAAATTATAAAATAGTTTGAAACAACTTTTTGAGAAGCTTTTAAATTATATCAATCTCAACTGTTTACCTTTTCCAGTGAACAAGACATGCATGTCTCATCGCGGGGTATGCAAAATGGGTCGACTTTGAGCACCTCATTCTCATTAGCATTCGGGCCCAAAAAGTTCCTTTCTGACCACTTCTACCATGGGCAAATATGTAGAGAAAATGTAGTACAAAAGAAAGGGGGTGTTGACAAAAAGTTATGGAAATCAAATGGAACGACCGTGACATTATCATTCTCTGGCCTTCATATCCTTTCAAAATGTTGTTTTAAGTTCAACCTCTGACAGAAAGAGATCCTTTTAACCGGCATTAAATGTTAGTTTCACAGAGCAGGGTTGGTTTTACTGGAGATTATAATCTGCTGTTGGATTTTAATGAAATATTAGTCCTTGAGAATATGTTTTTTTAAGTGGTCCGGTTCAAGGCTAAATCTGTGTCCGGGAAACCGCTCCTCTATGTCCCAAAACCTAATTCAATGGCACAGCCACTTTCAGTACACTCTTTAATCTTACTTTAGTCAAGTGCATCCTTGTCTTTGGCCTGTGTGTTTGTATCTGGAGATCACTGTTATAAGCACTGTGCGAAGAATGAGACATTTATTTACAATCCCTAGCTGAGGACACAGGGCTATGGTTAACATTGTTTCCATCTAGGGGCCTTAGTAAAAATAAACATTATGTTCTTCAGTTAGAAATCTGTCTGTCTGGATTTCCTGGAAGAGAAAATGGAGTGTTCACAACCCTATTATTCCTCAGATTGCGTGAAGCTTTCAGCTTCCCCTAGTTACACAGCGTTTCTAACAAAGCCTGTCTGCCACTGAGAGTTGAACAGCTTCAACAATAGGTTCACTGTGTGGTAAAGCTGCATCAAGCTAGCACCAAGCCTTATTCCCCACCACCATGGTAACTGACTGGAGACTATGTCAGACCATTTTCAGAAATTACATTTTACTGTCTTTAAAAGCAGACACTTGAGCTGTGTTCTGTTGACAGATGATAAGAGGGTATTACTGTAGGAATACTGTCTTTAAATGTGTACAAGTTAGATGCATTTAAAGTCAACCACTTTATTTTGTTGTGGGCAAGAGTATGTGTATTACAGACCAGGGAGATTACATTTATTGATACGTTTCACAGGAATCTATGAATATTGCACCTAATTCTTGAATATGAAATCTGATGCAATTATTGTAAACTTGCGGTTAGTTTAGGTTGATCTCAAATAGCCTTGGAAGTTGTATGCGTATTTCTCACCAGCATAGAAAATATGAGTTCCCTGTGGTTCGGTTGATTCAAATTCAGATATTTTATGCATTTGAGATAGATGACTTTGGGCGTGATACATTTAAAAAATCAATAGTCAGCTCACCTTTTTTTTCCATTTGATCATTTTGGCGGGGGGGTGGGGAGGGGGTGGGGGGTCTCCTTAGCAGAGATGGCCCTCTATCCCTCATTCTTGAATATGTTTGTGTCCGATCACTCCTGTGCTGTGATGGAGGAGTCGGTCGGGCCTGTAAAGAGGCTGCTTTGAAAGTTAAACAAGGGAAGAACAAGGCTTCTTTTCTCACCTGCAGAAGATCCAGCACTGCGTTCCCATTAGAGTTCCTTGCCTCTGTGTCTATTACAGAAAGCACATTCATGGGTCAGAGCCAGTTCTTTTTGATGGAGTGCAGGTCCCAGTGCCTTTATTAACTGCTCCTGAAAGAAACACTGGAAGCTGCCTCAAAGGTCCATTCTTGGGTTTTGGCATTATCTTTGATCTGCACCCCACCGGCGTTATAATTGAAGAGGCGGTTACAGTGAAAGCAGACTGTCCCACTGCCATGGAGAGGGAGAATGTACTTTGTCTCTGATTGATCGACTAACTCACTGCATAGTCTGTAGACCTCTCAGTGTGGCGTCAGCACCCCCTCAAACACTCCTGATGGATCGCTCTTCAATAATAACAATGTCTCTCGTCCTCAGAGACCTAACTTCACTGACGGAGCTGCTGGTAAAATAAGACCTCATAGATACTATATAATGTTACAATGTAGTACAGTCTTATCCATTTGCTTAAAATCCCATGGGATGGCAGATACTCAATACTGATTTGTTTAAAGAAGTGTCCTCATCAAAATTCTATGACTACCTGAGAAGTCCCTTGACATTTACTTAATTTATTGGGGATAAACTTCATGGTTTACCCATACATTCCAATGATCCATGTGATATATATCAAACGTGGTATGTATTAAACATACATTGTCCAGCAAAACCAAACCCGGTCCATATATGTCAATCTTTCCCCCTCTGTGGCTAGTCACTGAGATGCCGCTCTGATTACCCACCATGCATTATTCATGTGCAGTGGTTCCTGGTTGACTGTGTGGAAAAACAAGGCGTTATTTAAAGGGCGGAGAGCAGAGGACTGGGGCTGTCTTCAAACACAGCCTGAGGAGGATGTTGTAATGAGAATCGGCCCTTTTGTAATCTGCGTGGCATTTATCAGAGGGGATCGCTCTAATGGGGATGTCAGCAGAGGAGGAGGAGGAGGAGGAGGAGAGCCATCTCACTTGGGTTTACGAGAGGAGATGCACCATGACTAAGATGGAGTGCAGTGTAAAGATTAGCCCTGTCTCTAAATGAGACCCCTAGTCATTAGAAGAGAGCATTGTTCTCCTTCATCTGTGTCCATATTACACTGATGGCTCCATCCCATGGCTTATTGGCCCTGCACGGTAATGGAGGGGGGCTCAATCTGTCTGACTGTCCAGTCTGTTTCTGTTGCTTTCAGATGACAGGTCCATCGCTGCTCCATAAGGGGGATGGCAAGCCGATTCGTGTTGGGGGGTCGCAACCGAAGCCAACTGATTTGACTGGCTGTAAAGCTGCATGTGTTCTTCCGGCTCTGTGTGTGAACAACATGGTTCTGCTAGCTGGCTAGCTGGTGTCTGATCCCTCCGTTACTGTGACCTCTGTAGGGTTTTCTCCTTGCTGGTGTTCCTATAAATAGTATAGTGAGCAGAATAAACAGATGGCTTCTTAATATTCTCTGAAGCAGCCTTTATGATAAAGGACGACGGTAGCGCGGAGCTCCTCAGAGCTGGTGGAAGGACAACAGCAGATGCAGGACTATGCTGCTGAGTCACACCACACACACACACACATGCACTGTCATGCCTGCACAGACACACACAGGCCCCGAGCAAAAAGGTGCCATTGTAATTTTAAACACAAACTGCACGGCCTGTGCTATTAGAAATGGTGCTTTAGCTAAATGTCACACTCCCATGTCCCGCTCAATACGTTTTCACTGTACTGTACCATTTGTTCTACTGCACTTTTTGTTGAGGTCAGGGCTAACCCTTTTTGCTGTGTACTTGGCTCAGTTTCCAAGATGTCTCTGCAACTCTGCTTCTTGAGGCACACAGAGGACTCTCGAGTGAACAGAGTTCTGCTTCCATTTCATCAGTGTGTGTCTGTCTTGTGAAGACAGCGTGAGTAAGTGGCATCACCCTCCGTTGCTGGGACAGCACAGCAGTGTTATGCTGTGAACTTGAATTATGTATAGCCCTACTCCAGACATGGACCTCAAAGGATTGTGGTGCGGCTCTGAACTGAAACTCAAACGAGCATCTTATTATTACTGCAGTACCTGAAAGAAACCCTAGCCAACGGCTGTGAAGAGTCACTTAATGCACTGGAAATCAATTACCAGCACTGTGACTGGCCTGATGCTGTTGTTTTCTCCTCATGGTGGACCATATTAAAAGGAGCGTGTAGCGAGGAGGAGTGTTTTTTAATGATCGGGAGAACGCTAGGATGATGAGGCAGTCAAGGGCACTCCTGTGAGACGGACAGACAGCTTGGTGGAGGTGGTGCTGGTGCCAAGGGGGAAGTGACAAGGCTCTCCATGCTGCTCTGCTCAGCTCTCCTCGGCTGCGTCTGGGACGACGGGAGGACCAGGGCCGACAGGAGGAATTAATGGAAATCACTCAAAGCCTGTGTCTGGATACCAGGGGAGATGAGACAGGGTTTATGGAGAGGTGTGCTTCACCATAGGTGGAGTTGCACATACGCACTCACATTCTGTCTCCATCTCTCCTGTTCTCTCTCCCTCAATCTCGCTCTCTCTGTCTCTCTCTCTGTCTCTCTGTCCCTCTCTCTCTGTCTCTCTCTCCCTCTTTCTCTGTCGCTCTCTCCCTCTCTCTGTCTCTCTCTCCCTCTCTCTCTGTCTCTCTCTCCCTCTCTATCTGTCTCTCTCCCTCTCTCTCTGTCTCTCTCACACACAAACACACACACAATTTAATAACCCCACTAACAATGACCCAGCGTTACAAGTCCGTCTTCAGAAGTACCTTTGATTCCAATAACATTCCCTATAACTACAGTCTGAGAGACACAGTAAAGACTTATGCCCTGCTCATGTCTGTCTGTCCGTTCATCTGTCTGTCCGTATGTCTATCAGAGCATCTCTCAGGAGGCAGTGGAGGAGAGCCAGCAGCAGGCACCATGGTGACGGCCCTCCTCTGCCTTCAAAGGAAACAAGGGCATTACCAACACACCACCCAGCCTGTTCAGCTCAGCTGTCAGTTATGCTCTGCGGTCCATACAACTTTATTCACTACAAGGGGAAATAACCTTCTTCTATTGTATGACTATTTAGGTTTCACCATATCTGATCTGTCAGAAGCTTTGAAGATGATTCTTTGTATGAGTAGCTTTTGTATGAATGCTGAGCATGTTACAATCCCTAGAAACCTCCAAAACATAAAAAGTTTTCACCAGCTGGCTTATAGGCCCACAGAGACAGCTTCTAGAAGAAATTCTTAAAGATTTACTCTGAAGTTGTGTTTAAGTATAGAACATTATAGATTAAGGAGAAGTCTGAGGTCAACCAAACCTGACCCGTGAACCAGCTAGCAGTCTGTGGCTGCCAAGTGAGACTTATGTGATGCGAGCATCTGAAGCGAGAGAAATGGCAGCGAAACGAAAAGGCTTGGCAGACTGATGGAAACTCTTGTTCATTGCAGAAAAAGGCAACAGATGTTTGTTAAATCATCTGTTAAAGAATATGTAGTGCCAAAACTCTGTTTAAATACCACAAGTTAATACCTCTCATATTTAATTGTTTGAAGAAACAGATGCTGGGTTCTTTTAATTAAGCGACGCCCAGGTTCGGTTGTTTCTCAGTGCGTTCAAGTGCAAGCCACTTCATTGGAAAACCTGGGACGATAGATGGAGGAAATTCCATTTTCCACATTGCTGAACTGGCTCTAATTGCTGGTTGATAATGAGCTATAAACATTTAAAAGCTTAATACCAGGGTGGAGCAAGCAGACTACATTCTACAGGTCCATTTGAAGTTGGAAAACTAAACCTAATCATATGCATTGAAATGTGACTGAAGTGTTTTGGCTAGGAACAGTAACAATGCAGAGTTTGGTATTTTATAACTTTTGATTAAATAGTTTTAGCCAACCAACAAACACAAAGTACTTCATTAGTAGTAGCTAGAAAGCAATGATGACGAAATGCTGAATTAACATAGCCCGGGGCTGTGAGCATTCTTCTCTGTGTGAAAATGTTTTCTCAGTTGACTAAGGGAACATTGAAGTAATGGCATTTCCTTCACACAGTCAGACAGAGTGAGGTACTGTAGCCATGCTGTCCTCTTTGGTCCGTGACATTGTTCCCAGGGTTTAATTAACTCAGGCCCACTGCTGATGGAGTTAGTTAAACTCATAAGCCCCTATTGACTTTAGAATGGTTGACTGAAAATGCTTCTTTATTTTGACAGTAGGCTTTTAGGACACTGCAGAAGATGCGTGACATTATTTGTATGGAGAGAAAACGTGCCAGCGAGCTGCATTCCCACTTCTATGATTGCAGGTGTCTATGATGACATGTTGTTTGAATCTAAAAGGTTGAACAACATCCCGTCCCACAAACTTGTATGGATTGAGAACAAGTAAAGCCCAATAATTATTGAACCACTGGAGAATATGCATCCCTAAAGCTTCCTTTCCAGTGATGTCATCATGGTCATTCCCTTCTCATCTACTTTCCTATTGTAATATATTCTGCAGGATGTAATGACTCCATATAAGAAGTCTACAGGGAGATGCACGGGTGGTGGCGGAGACAAGACGCTGGCACTGACAATGAGTTGAGGGTGAGTGTCTCTTTCAGGTGGTGAATGGCTCAGATTCACATTGAGCTCTGTTGAGTTTGTAATCCTTCCGTTCACCCTGCAGATGAGTCCACATGGGTCTGTTAAGACTTGATGGGCTAGAGGTCTGTGATATTTTCCTCTAGGCGCCACGCCAGATCATGTCTGGGTGGATGGGAGTACAGAGGCTTTGTACAGCAGCCTCTACTTCTGTACTAGTTTAGTAGTAATGATCAGCATAGTCTTAACTGGTGCATTGGGTCTCTCGCCCTATCACAGTTTGGAGTCTTGCCAGGGTGAATAGCTCCTGGATTACTAAGTGCCGCCTTTGTTTCACTCAGTATTGGAGTTGAAATGTAAGAGCCAGCTCGCTACCACAAAAGTTGGTTACTATGGAAGTGTTTGTCAACAGCTTAAAAGTCTCATTTGGCTCAAGGTCAACAAGATGTTCTCCACTCCTTACTGAGGCTGCTTTGGTTCAGCAGGCACAGGCACTTCACTCTGAGAGCTTTCCCTCCTTCTTAAAAAAGCATTGTTTTCTTCTTACGTTGTCACGAATATCACCGAAGGTGACTCCCCTTCCCGTTCGGGTGGCACTCGGCGGTCGTCGTCGCTGGTCTACCAGCTGCCACCGATCCTTTTCCCCTTTTCGTTTGGTTTTGTCTAATTGTTTACAACTGTTCCTAGTTGGGTTTTTTGTGTTGGTGTTATTTAAGTTCGATTAGCCCGACTTTATGACCAGTGTACTCTGGTTACCCAGCCAGTAGAGACTTTATGACTAGTGTACTCTGGTAACCCAACCAGTACAGACTTTCTGACTAGTGTACTCTGGTTACCCAGCCAGTAGAGACTTTCCGACTAGTGTACTCTGGTTACCCAGCCAGTAGAGACTTTATGACTAGTGTACTCTGGTAACCCAGCCAGTAGAGACTTTCTGACTAGTGTACTCTGGTAACCCAGCCAGTAGAGATTTTATGACTAGTGTACTCTGGTTACCCAGCCAGTAGAGACTTTCTGACTAGTGTACTCTGGTAACCCAGCCAGTAGAGACTTTACGACTAGTGTACTCTGGTAACCCAGCCAGTAGAGACTTTATGACTAGTGTACCCTGGTAACCCAGCCAGTAGAGACTTTCTGACTAGTGTACTCTGGTAACCCAGCCAGTAGAGACTTTCTGACTAGTGTACTCTGGTAACCCAGCCAGTAGAGACTTTCCGACTAGTGTACTCTGGTAACCCAGCCAGTAGAGACTTTCTGACTAGTGTACTCTGGTAACCCAGCCAGTAGAGACTTTATGACTAGTGTACCCTGGTAACCCAGCCAGTAGTACCCAGCCAGTAGAGACTTTTGACTAGTGTACTCTGTACCCAGCCAGTAGAGACTTTCTGACTAGTGTACTCTGGTAACCCAGCCAGTAGAGACTTTCTGACTAGTGTACTCTGGTAACCCAGCCAGTAGAGACTTTCTGACTAGTGTACTCGAGTAACCCAGCCAGTAGAGACTTTCTGACTAGTGTACTCTGGTAACCCAGCCAGTAGAGACTTTCTGACTAGTGTACTCTGGTAACCCAGCCAGTAGAGACTTTATGACTAGTGTACTCTGGTAACCCAGCCAGTAGAGACTTTCTGACTAGTGTACTCTGGTAACCCAGCCAGTAGAGGCTTTCTGACTAGTGTACTCTGGTAACCCAGCCAGTAGAGACTTTATGACTAGTGTACTCTGGTAACCCAGCCAGTAGAGGCTTTCTGACTAGTGTACTCTGGTAACCCAGCCAGTAGAGGCTTTCTGACTAGTGTACTCTAGTAACCCAGCCAGTAGAGGCTTTCTGACTAGTGTACTCTGGTAACCCAGCCAGTAGAGGCTTTCTGACTGTGTACTAGTCTGGTAACCCAGCCAGTAGAGACTTTATGACTAGTGTACTCTGGTAACCCAGCCAGTAGAGACTTTTGACTGTACTCTGGTAACCCAGCCAGTGTACTCTGGTAACCCAGCCAGTAGAGACTTTATGACTAGTGTACTCTGGTAACCCAGCCAGTAGAGACTTTATGACTAGTGTACTCTGGTAACCCAGCCAGTAGAGACTTTCTGTAACCCACAGTAGAGACTTTATGACTAGTGTACTCTGGTAACCCAGCCAGTAGAGGCTTTCTGACTAGTGTACTCTGGTAACCCAGCCAGTAGAGACTTTATGACTAGTGTACTCTGGTAACCCAGCCAGTAGAGACTTTATGACTAGTGTACTCTGGTAACCCAGCCAGTAGAGGCTTTCTGACTAGTGTACTCTGGTAACCCAGCCAGTAGAGACTTTCTGACTAGTGTACTCTGGTAACCCAGCCAGTAGAGAGACTTTACTGACCAGCCAGTGTACTCTGGTAACCCAGCCAGTAGAGACTTTCTGACTAGTGTACTCTGGTAACCCAGCCAGTAGAGACTTTATGACTAGTGTACTCTGGTAACCCAGCCAGTAGAGACTTTCTGACTAGTGTACTCTGGTAAGTAGAGAGACTTTCTGACTAGTGTACTCTGGTAACCCAGCCAGTAGAGGCTTTCTGACTAGTGTACTCTGGTAACCCAGCCAGTAGAGACTTTCCAGTAGAGACTAGTACTCTGGTACTCTGGTAACCCAGCCAGTAGAGACTTTCTGACTAGTGTACTCTGGTAACCCAGCCAGTAGAGACTTTGTGACTACCTGGTAACCCAGCCAGTAGAGACTTTCTGACTAGTGTACCCTGGTAACCCAGCCAGTAGAGACTTTCTGACTAGTGTACTCTGGTAACCCAGCCAGTAGAGACTTTCTGACTAGTGTACTCTGGTAACCCAGCCAGTAGAGACTTTCTGACTAGTGTACTCTGGTAACCCAGCCAGTAGAGACTTTTGACTAGTAGAGTACTAGTGTCTGGTAACCCAGCCAGTAGAGACTTTATGACTAGTGACTAGTGTACTCTGGTAACCCAGCCAGTAGAGACTTTATGACTAGTGTACTCTGGTAACCCAGCCAGTAGAGACTAGAGACTTTATGACTAGTGTACTCTGGTAACCCAGCCAGTAGAGACTTTCCAGTAGAGACTAGTGTACTCTGGTAACCCAGCCAGTAGAGACTTTCCGACTAGTGTACTCTGGTTACCCAGCCAGTAGAGACTTTATGACTAGTGTACTCTAACCCAGTGTACTTTCTGACTGTGTACTAGTCTGGTAACCCAGCCAGTAGAGACTTTATGACTAGTGTACTCTGGTAACCCAGCCAGTAGAGACTTTCTGACTAGTGTACCTGGTAACCCAGCCAGTAGAGACTTTATGACTAGTGTACTCTGGTAACCCAGCCAGTAGAGACTTTATGACTAGTGTACTCTGGTAACCCAGCCAGTAGAGGCTTTCTGACTAGTGTACTCTGGTAACCCAGCCAGTAGAGGCTTTCTGACTAGTGTACTCTGGTAACCCAGCCAGTAGAGGCTTTCTGACTAGTGTACTCTGGTAACCCAGCCAGTAGAGAGACTTTCCTGACTAGTGTACTCTGGTAACCCAGCCAGTAGAGACTTTCTGACTAGTGTACAGTAGAGACTTTATGACTAGTGTACTCTGTAACCCAGCCAGTACTTTCCGAGTGTGTTACCCAGCCAGTAGAGACTTTCTGACTAGTGTACTCTGGTAACCCAGCCAGTAGAGACTTTCTGACTAGTGTACTCTGGTAACCCAGCCAGTAGAGACTTTCTGACTAGTGTACTCTGGTTACCCAGCCAGTAGAGACTTTCTGACTAGTGTACTCTGGTAACCCAGCCAGTAGAGACTTTCTGACTAGTGTACTCTGGTTACCCAGCCAGTAGAGACCTTCTAACTAGTGTACTCTGGTTACCCAGCCAGTAGAGACTTTCTGACTAGTGTACTCTGGTAACCCAGCCAGTAGAGACTTTATGACTAGTGTACTCTGGTTACCCAGCCAGTAGAGACTTTCTGACTAGTGTACTCTGGTAACCCAGCCAGTAGAGACTTTATGACTAGTGTACTCTGGTAACCCAGCCAGTAGAGACTTTATGACTAGTGTACTCTGGTAACCCAGCCAGTAGAGACTTTCTGACTAGTGTACTCTGGTAACCCAGCCAGTAGAGACTTTCTGACTAGTGTACTCTGGTAACCCAGCCAGTAGAGACTTTCTGACTAGTGTACTCTGGTAACCCAGCCAGTAGAGACTTTCTGACTAGTGTACTCTGGTAACCCAGCCAGTAGAGACTTTATGGATAGGAGAGGAGAGGAGAGGAGAGGAGAGGAGAGGAGAGGAGAGGAGAGGAGAGGAGAGGAGAGGAGAGGAGAGGAGAGGAGAGGAGAGGAGAGGAGAGGAGAGGAGAGGAGAGGGTGGGGTAGCAAGCTGTTTTAACCTTTTAGCAGGCTGAGGGAAAGTGTTTCTGTCTCAATGTCTTGGCATTGGGTCAACCTCCTGCTGCAGCACAGCTCAGCTCCACCAGAGTGCTGCCACTTACCTATGCAAATCTGTCCAGATAACGGCATTATCAGCTGCAGCTGCACTGGAGATCAACGAACACTGCACTGCTCCAACAACCCTGGGCTTTCTGAATGCCTCATATGCATATAGTGAGAGAGGGGGAGTCTTTACCCTGTGTTTTTAGCATGTTGTCCTTTATAAAGGTATTAAAATGGATAACAACAGCGATGCAAAGGCAAAAAGAAACATAGGTCAGTCAGAGACCAGTTTGCCCACTTGTCAAAGAAGAGTTTGAATTTAAGTAGAGAGCAGTGACTGGCAGATCCCTCTCCCCTGCCCTGCCCTCTGTGCATTCGGAAAGTATTCAGACCCCTTGACTTTTTCCACACTTTGATACATTACAGCCTTGTTCTAAAATGGATTAAATCATATTTTTACCCGGGTATCCTGGAAGGATATTGACCTCATTCCGTCAGTTGAGGATGCCTGGTCATTCTTTAAAAGTAACTTCCTCACCATTTTAGATAAGCATGCTCCGATCAAAAAATGCAGAACTAAGAACAGATATAGCCCATTGGTTCACCCCAGACCTGACTGCCCGCGACCAGCACAAAAACATCCTGTGGCGGACTGCAATAGCATCGAATAGTCCCCGCGATATGCAACTGTTCAGGGAAGTCAGGAACCAATACACGCAGTCAGTCAGGAAAGCAAAGGCCAGCTTCTTCAGGCAGAAATTTGCATTCTGTAGCTCTAACTCCAAAAAGTTCTGGGACACTGTAAAGTCCATGGAGAACAAGAGCACCTTCTCCCAGCTGCCCACTGCACTGAGGCTAGGTAACACAGTCACCACCGATAAATCCATGATTATCGAAAACTTCAACAAGCATTTCTCAACGGCTGGCCATGCCTTCCTCCTGGCCCCCGCAGCTACTCGCCCAAGCCTCTCCAGATTCTCCTTTACCTAAATCCAGATAGCAGATGTTCTGAAAGAGCTGCAAAACCTGGACCCGTACAAATCAGCTGGGTTTGACAATCTGGACCCTCCATTTCTGAAACTATCCGCCGCCATTGTCGCAACCCCTATTACCAGCCTGTTCAACCTCTCTTTCATATCGTCTGAGATCCCTAAGGATTGGAAAGCTGCTGCAGTCATCCCCCTCTTCAAAGGGGGAGACACCCTGGACCCAAACTGTTACAGACCTATATCCATCCTGCCCTGCCTATCTAAGGTCTTCAAAAGCCAAGTCAACAAACAGGTCACTGACCATCTCGAATCCCACCGTACCTTCTCCGTTGTGCAATCTGGTTTCCAATCCGGTCACGGGAGCACCTCAGCCATGCTCAAGGTACTAAACGATATCATAACCGCCATTGATAAAAGACAGTACTGTGCAGCCATCTTCATCGACCTGGCCAAGGCTTTCGACTCTGTCAATCACCATATTCTTATCGGCAGACTCAGTAGCCTCGGTTTTCCTAATGACTGCCTTGCCTGGTTCACCAACTACTTTGCAGACAGAGTTCAGTGTGTCAAATCGGAGGGCATGTTGTCCGGTCATCTGGTAGTGTCTATGGGGGTGCCACAGGGTTCAATTCTCGGGCCGACTCTTTTCTCTGTATATATCAATTGTGCTGCTCTTGCTGCGGGCGATTCCCTGATCCACCTCTACGCAGACGACACCATTCTTTATACTTCCGGCCCTTCCTTGGACACTGTGCTATTTAACCTCCAAACGAGCTTCAATGCCATACAACACTCCTTCCGTGGCCTCCAACTGCTTTTAAATGCAAGTAAAACTAAGTGTATGCTCTTCAACCGATTGCTGCCCACATCCTCCCGCCCGACTAGCATCACCACCCTGGATGGTTCCGACCTAGAATATGTGGACATCTATAAGTGCCTAGGTTTCTGGTTAGACTGTAAAAACTCTCCTTCCAGACTCATATTAAGCATCTCCAATCTAAAATGAAATCTAGTGTTGGCTTCCTATTTTGCAACAAAGCCTCCTTCATTCATGCTGCCAAACATACCCTCGTAAAACTGACTATCCTACCGATACTTGACTTGAGATTTACAAAATAGTCTCCAACACTCTACTCAGTGAACTGGATGTAGTTTATCACTGTGCCATCTGATTTGTCACCAAAGCCCCATATACTACCCACCACTGCAACCTGTATGCTCTCGTTGGCTGGCCCTCACTACATATTCGTCACCAAACCCACTGGCTCCAGGTCATCTATAAGTCTTTGCTAGGTTAAGCCCAGCCTTATCTCAGCTCACTGGTCACAAAAGCAACACCCACCCGTAGCACGCGCTCCAGCAGGTATATTTCACTGGTCATCCCCAAAGCCAACACTTACTTTGGCCCCCTTTTCTCCCAGTTTTCTGTGGTCAATGACTGGAACGAATTGCAAAATTCACTGAAGCTGGAGTCTTATATCTCCCTCTCTAACTTTAAGCATCAGCTTAAAGAGAGCAGCTTACTGATCACTGTACCTGTTCACAGCCAATCTCTAAATAGCACACCTAACTACCTCATCCCCATATTGTTACTTATGCTCTTGCTCTTTTGTACACCAGTATCTCTACTTGCATATCATCATCTGCACATCTATCACTCCAATGTTAATGCTAAATTGTAATGATTTCACCTCTATGGCCTATTTTCTGCCTTACCTCCCTACTCTTCTACATTTGCATACACTGTACATGGATTTTTCCATTGTGTTATCCATTATGTTTGTTTATGTGTTATTCTATGTTGTTGTTTTTGTTGTACTGCTTTGCTTTCTCTTGGCCAGGTCGCAGTTGTAAATGAGAACTTGTTCTCAACTGGCCTACCTGGTTAAATAAAGGTGAAATAAATAAATAATTCTTAAATGGAAGCAGTTTGGAACCAGCAAGACTCTTCCTAGAACTGGCCTCCAGGTCTAACTAAGCAATCAGGGGAGAAGGGCCTTGGTCAGGTAGGTGACCAAGAACCCAATGGTCACTCTGACAAAGCTCCAGAGTTCCTCTGTGGAGAAGGGGAAACTTCCAGAAGGACAGCCATCTCTGCGCCACTCCACCAATCAGACCTTTATGGTACTGTGGCCAGACAGAAGACCCTTCTCAGTAAAAGGCACAGGACAGCACACTTGGAGTTTACCAAAAGGCACATAATGGACCATGAGAAATGGCCTGAATGCCTGAATGCCAAGCGTCACGTCTGGAGGAAATCTGGCACCATCCCTACGGTGAAGCATGGTGGGGACAGAATCATAATGTGGGGATGTTTTCAGTGGCAATGACAGGGAGACTGGTCATGATCGAGGGAAAGATGAACAGAGCAAAGTACAGAGAGATCCTCGATGAAAACCTGCTCCAAAGCTCTCAGGGCCTCAGACCGGGGCGAAGGTTCACCTTCCAAAAGGACAACGACCCTAAGCACACAGCCAAGAAAACAGTGGCGTCAGGACTCTGAATGTCCTGGAGTGGCCCAGCCGGAGCCCAGACTTGATCCCAATTTATCTCTGGAGATGTGAGTACCTCATGAAGCTGATTGAGAGAATGCTAAGAGTGTACAAAGCTGTCATCAAGGCAAATGATGGCTATTTGAATAATCTCAAATATAAAATATATTTTGATTTGTTTAACACTTTTTGGTTACTACATGATTCCATATGTGTTACTACATAGTTATGTCTTCACTATTATTCTATAATGTAGAAAATAGTAAAATAAAGAAAAACCCTTGAATGAGTAGGTGTTCTAAAACTTTTGACTGGTACTGTATATATATATTGCACAGTGATCCTCAAACCAGTTTGGCTTCATTTCCAAGGCCAGCAACTTAATCCCTGGACCCTCCAGTGCAGAAACGGACATGAGTAGCATATGGAGGAACACTGATCCTTAGTACATGGCACAGGCTTGTGGAAAAAAACTGGTCATTTTTAGAAAGATGATGTTTTTAAGCCTCTCTGCTCTCTTTTTCATTATTTTCTTCTCACATCAGGGCCTCGCCGGTGTGAAGTCTCTTCCCTTTCCCCTTCTCTGCCACAATGTCCCCCAAAAGATCATCACTCAGCTCAGCCGCAGACCCTAATCCACAGCTTTACTTTTTCTTAAATGTATCATGAACAAGATCTTGTCTCATGCATTTCTAATTTCTTTAGAGCCTTCAGAAGTTCCAAATGAGGGCAGAGTATTTGTTTTCCGCTGTGACATTTGCATAGCTAATCTGGTATTTGCATTCATCAATTGATTCATTAATTAGGTCAGTGATCAAAGCTGGATTTCTCTATCACTGTACAGAAAGAAGAAAACACATGTTGGTGGCTCTATGATGGAGCTCTGCGCATTAGCAAAGAAAAGAAAAGCGAGGGACTTTCAGCAGGGAAGATCTAACGCATCATTTCTTATGGAGAGCCAGCCTGGTGAGAGAGAGTGAGAGGGATGCTGCACTCTTATGTAATTCAGCGACATCATTATAAAACTAGTCAAATGAAGGAAGCAGGAAAAAACTTCCAGTATGGCAGCAGCAGAGTTGGGTCATCGACGCCATCTACTGGTGAAGATGAGATTACGTTTTAAGCACGGGCCTGGGAAACCAACTGTCCTCTCACAGACTGGATTTGAGTCTTCTGAAAGCCTCTGGTTCACACTGATTGCATGTATGATCAACCAGCACCGGGCCCAACACCATTACTCATCTGAGACAAATCCAGGCCCTTGGAGGGACCCACAATGCACCTTCCCTCTCTCCAACCCCTTTGTCAGTGTGGATGTGTAATTTGTCTGGCTTCCGCTTTCAGCTGACCTCTTTCTTGACAGGGTGTGTGTGTGTGTGTGTGTGTGTGTGTGTGTGTGTGTGTGTGTGTGTGTGTGTGTGTGTGTGTGTGTGTGTGTGTGTGTGTGCGTGTGTGCGTGTGTGCGTGCGTGCGTGCGTGCGTGCGTGCGTGCGTGCGTGCGTGCGTGCGTGCGTGCGCGTGCGTGCGTGCGTGCGTGCGTGTGTGTGTGTGCAGGGCGCCAAACTCTTATCCTGCTGACTCTCATATTGTACACCACGGAGCAGCTAGCGACACTGGGGGCTCTATCCCGCCTGCTGCCTGCCTAGCTCTCTCTCCTCCAGTAGCTGCAGAACATTAGCACCTGAGTACGCCTCACACAAGAAGAAGTAAAAAGGATTGAAAAGAAACCGCTGACCCTATGTTTTCCTTTCCCCCTCTCTGCAATTCAGAATCCGCTACTGAAAAAGTGTGATCAATTTGATAGGCTTGAGCGCTTTGTAAAATGAGAGTTGCCTTGCTTTAATTGCATCCATTGAAATGTTTTGCACCCTAGTGAGTTAAGTGTCCCATTATTTGAGTACACTCACAAACCATACTCTCTGTACACTGCCCTTAAAACAAAGGTTCCATAAACAAAGACATCATCTATTATTCTGCTTGGGATTCTACACGGTGCTCATTTATAAACGGCTATAATGATCGTCCATTCACACAGCTCTTCATGCTTAATCGCTCGCACTTAAATACACAAGCACAACAAAAACCTACTACTACAGGAAAACATGAACCAATGGAGGTTCCTTCTCCACATTCTGCAAGGCACTCAGACACCACCCTGGCTAAGTCTTAATTTGATTCATCATCTATACATACACTCCAATCCTCTTGTAAAATGAAATTCACTTGGGGAGGGGGGAGGTTCTATAGTTTTCTCGGGGGGAACTGAGCAAATGTAAAGTAATGCTGTCAGTTATTGTTTATTAGAAATGCGGAAGATCCCTGCTGAAATCTAATTGAGCAATGGAACCCCTCTACTCTGACGCAACCCCCTACCCATCCTCTCTCCCACACCAGAGTGAATGGAGCCCCTCTACTCTGACGCAACCCCCTACCCATCCTCTCTCCCACACCAGAGTGAATGGAGACCCTCCCACACCAGAGTGAATGGAGCCCCTCTCTGCGCCCCCTACCCATCCTCTCTCCCACACCGCCCCTCTAACGCCCCCTACCCATCCTCTCTCCCACACCAGAGTGAATGGAGACCCTCTACTCTGACGCAACCCCCTACCCATCCTCTCTCCCACACCAGAGTGAATGGAGACCCTACATGGAGCCAGGCCCTTGCAGTACCATGCAACAGGCTCCCAATTAACCCCTCAAGCCTCCTACTTGTCCCCAGTGGACCCAGGATAGGAGTCATTGCCCTGCGCCACCCGTTTCACTTCCCCTTCCCGACTTGACTCCCGTCCCCGTGTCCAAACATGATTCATCTCCAACCCGCGTCCAAACATGATTAATCTCCAAACAGAGGCCATTCCTCAAAACAGACAGATATGGACTCTCCAAGACATAGGCATTACCTGAGGTCTGCATTATTGGACCAGTATTTATTCATGACTGCATCGATAAATGCATTATGCATTTACAATGTTATAAATGCCCCAACAATGATTAAGATCCAATTTACAGTACAGTCATCATACCTACTTATTGACATTTGTAGGAATCAGCAATGCCGGGGAACAGGTGTGACACAGCATAGCATAAGGGCTAGATTGCTCAGAGACAGAGGCGGCCCTATCATTTCTATGATTGACAGTTGTCCTAAATATAACGCATATAAAGTATAGACAGCCTACAAGACTGTTTTAATCACGTGGACTGGAATATGTTCTGTGTCACCTCTGGAGATAACATCAATGAATGTGCTGACTCAGGCACTGGATTCATAGAAAAATGCATAAATGATGTGATACCGATAGTGTCTCTCAAAGCGTTCCTGAAGTGAAACATGTGGATTGATAGCAGCCTTGCAGGAAAACTGAAAGAGAGAGAGAGATGCTGCTTATAAAAAGGGCAAGGTGACCGGGGCAAATTCGACATGCGCAGATCAATCAAGATGGCGAAACACAAGTATAAGGACAAAGTGGAGGAGCAATTCAGTGGGTCGGACCCAAGGCGTATGTGGCAGGGGCTCTTAACAAATGCAGATTGCAAAAAGAAAGGCAGCCACATCGCAATCACCAAACACCACCCTACCAGAGGAGCTTGACACGTTTTTCTTACAATTTGAGCACAATGACCCTGAGCTGCAGAGGAGAGCCCCCGATGACAATGTGGGCTAAACACTCACAGTCTCCGCTGAGGACGTGCTAACCCTCGCAAGGTTGCCGGCCCAGACGGCATCCCTAGCCGTGCCCTCAGAGCATGTGCAGACCAGCTGGCTGTTGTGTTTTCTGACATTGTTAATATCTCCTTAGCTCAGGCCGCTATACCCACCTGCTTCAAGTTGTCCACTATCATCCCTGTGCCCAAGAAAGGGAAAGGAACTGAACTGAATGACTTCCGGCCAGTAGCACTCACTTCCGCCATCATTAAGTGCTTCGAGAGGTTAATCAAAGACCATATCACCTCCTCCTTCCTCGATACTCTCGACCCTCTCCAATTCGCCTACCGCCCTGACAGATACACGGGCGACGCAATTGCCATTGCAATGCACACTGCTCTTACCCACCTGGACAAAAGGAATGCATATCTGAGGATGCTGCTCTTCAAATACAACTTGGCCTTTAATACCGCCTTATCTCAACTCACTGGTCACCATTGCAGCACCCACCCGTAGCACGCGCTCCAGCAAAAAACAATCACTGAAGCTGGAGACCCATATCTCCATCACTATCTTTAAGCACCAGCTGTCAGAGCAGCTCACAGATCACTGCACCTGTACATAGCCCATCTGTAAATAGCCTGTCCAACTACCTCATCCCCATACTGTTTTTATTTTTGCTCCTTTGCACTCCAGTATCTCTACTTGCACATTCATCTTCTGCACATCTAATCACTCCAGTGTTTAATTACTAAATTGTAATTATTTCACCACTATGACATATTTATTGCCTTACCTCCCTTATCTTACTTCATTTGCACACATTGTATACACACTTTTTGTCTCTGTTGTGTTATTGACTGTATGTTTGTTTATTCCATGTGTAACTCTGTGTTGTTGTTTGTGTCGCACTGCTTTGCTTTAACTTGGCCAGGTCACAGTTGTAAATGAGAACTTGTTCTCAACTAGCCTACCTGGTTAAATAAAGGTGAAATATATATATATATACATATATTAAATACCAGAGTAACCTATAAGCTCATTACAAAGATCACGGTCCTGCGTCAAACTACTCCCTATGTAACTGGGTCCTGGACTTCTTGACGGACCTCCCCCAGGTGGTGAAGGTAGGCAACATTACCTCCTCAACACTGGTCTCAATACGGGGGCCCTACAAGGGTGCGTCCTCAGTCCCTTCCTGTATTCCATGTATGCCTACAATTGAGACAGAGGAATTAGATCATTTATTTTGGTACTGTCCAGATGTGGCTTGTTTTTTCACTGTCACGTTCTGACCTTTATTTCCTTTGTTTTGTCGTTATTTAGTATGGTCAGGGGGTGAGTTGGGGTGGGCAGTCTATGTTTGTTTTTCTATGATTTGGGGATTTCTATGTTTCGGCCAAGTATGGTTCTCAATCAAGGCAGGTGTCATTAGTTGTCTCTGATTGAGAATCATACTTAGGTAGCCTGGGTTTCACTGTTTGTTTGTGGGTGTTTGTTTCCGTGTCTGTGTTTGTTCACCACACGGTACTGTTTTCGGTTTTGGTTATTCACGTTACGTTTATTGTTTTTGTATTTAAGTGTTCAGTTTGTCTTTAAAATAAACATCATGAACACTTACCACGCCGCATCTTGATCCTCCGATCCTTCTCGTTTCTCCTCCTCAGACGAAGAGGAGGAGGAAAACCGTTACAGGCACAGGTCAGGGAACATTTACCTGGCATTTAACTCCACAGATAGCCCTACTGGGTGATTTGAAAAGTCATAATCAATCAATCAATAATATAAGAATACTTTTCGCAAAAAAATGTTTATCTTGGGAAGGGTTGAGAGACAGCTGGGAGGGTTAAGAGAAAGATGGGAGGGTTAAGAGAAAGATGGGAGGGTTAAGAGAAAGATGAGAGACAGCTGGGAGGGTTAAGAGAAAGATGGGAGGGTTGAGAGACAGCTGGGAAAGATGGGAGGGTTGAGAGACAGCTGGGTTAAGAGAAAGATGGGAGGGTTGAGAGACAGCTGGGAGGGTTAAGAGAAAGATGGGAGGGTTGAGAGACAGATGGGAGGGTTAAGAGAAAGATGGGAGGGTTGAGAGACAGCTGGGAGGGTTAAGAGAAAGATGGGAGGGTTGAGAGACAGCTGGGAGGGTTAAGAGAAAGATGGGAGGGTTGAGAGACAGCTGGGAGGGTTAGAGAGAAAGATGGGAGGGTTGAGAGACAGCTGGGAGGGTTAAGAGAAAGATGGGAGGGTTGAGAGAGGGTTAAGAGACAGCTGGGAGGGTTAAGAGAAAGATGGGAGGGTTGAGAGACAGCTGGGAGGGTTAAGAGAAAGATGGGAGGGTTAAGAGAAAGATGGGAGGGTTAAGAGACAGCTGGGAGGGTTAAGAGAAAGATGGGAGGGTTGAGAGACAGCTGGGAGGGTTAAGAGAAAGATGGGAGGGTTGAGAGGTTAAGAGAAAGATGGGAGGGTTAGGAGACAGCTGGGAGGGAAAGATGGGAGGGTTGGGAGGGTTAAGAGACAGCTGGGAGGGTTAAGAGAAAGATGTGAAGAGAAAGATGGGAGGGTTGAGAGACAGCTGGGAGGGTTAAGAGAAAGATGGGAGGGTTGAGAGAAAGATGGGAGGGTTAAGAGAAAGATGGGAGGGTTGAGAGAAAGATGGGAGGGTTAAGAGAAAGATGGGAGGGTTGAGAGACAGCTGGGAGGGTTGAGAGACAGATGGGAGGGTTAAGAGAAAGATGGGAGGGTTGAGAGACAGCTGGGAGGGTTAAGAGAAAGATGGGAGGGGGAGGGTTAAGAGAAAGATGGGAGGGTTAAGAGACAGAGGGTTAAGAGAAAGATGGGAGGGTTAAGAGACAGATGGGAGGGTTGAGAGAAAGATGGGAGGGTTAAGAGACAGCTGGGAGGGTTAAGAGAAAGATGGGAGGGTTGAGAGAAAGATGGGAGGGTTAAGAGAAGATGGGAAAGAGCTGGGAGGGTTAAGAGAAAGATGGGAGGGTTGAGAGAAAGATGGGAGGGTTGAGAGAAAGATGGGAGAGACAGATGGGAGGGTTGAGAGACAGCTGGGAGGGTTAAGAGAAAGATGGGAGGGTTAAGAGAAAGATGGGAGGGTTAAGAGAAAGATGGGAGGGTTAAGAGACAGCTGGGAGGGTTAAGAGAAAGAGGGTTGAGAGACAGGGAGGGTTAAGAGAAAGATGGGAGGGTTAAGAGACAGCTGGGAGGGTTAAGAGAAAGATGGGAGGGTTGAGAGACAGCTGGGAGGGTTAAGAGAAAGATGGGAGGGTTGAGAGACAGCTGGGAGGGTTGAGAGAAAGATGGGAGGGTTAAGAGACAGCTGGGAGGGTTAAGAGAAAGATGGGAGGGTTAAGAGACAGCTGGGAGGGTTAAGAGATGGGATGGGAGGGAGAGAAAGATGGGAGGGTTGAGAGAAGATGGGAGGGTTGAGAGACAGATGGGAGGGTTGAGAGACAGCTGGGAGGGAGAAAGATGGGGAGGGTTGAGAGAAAGATGGGAGGGTTGAGAGAAAGATGGGAGGGTTGAGAGACAGATGGGAGGGTTGAGAGACAGCTGGGAGGGTTAAGAGAAAGATGGGAGGATTGAGAGACAGCTGGGAGGGTTAAGAGAAAGATCGGAGGGTTAAGAGAAAGATGGGAGGGTTAAGAGAAAGATGGGAGGGTTGAGAGACAGCTGGGAGGGTTAAGAGAAAGATGGGAGGGTTGAGAGAAAGATGGGAGGGTTGAGAGAAAGATGGGAGGGTTGAGAGACAGCTTGGCGGGTTAAGAGAAAGATGGGAGGGTTAAGAGAAAGATGGGAGGGTTAAGAGAAAGATGGGAGGGTTGAGAGAAAGATGGGAGGGTTAAGAGAAAGATGGGAGGGGATGAATGGAGCGGGACTGATAACAACAAGAGAACTAACGTAAAAGAAAACAGTGTCCATTAAATGTATATAGGTTCAAAACGTTTGTGAAACAGCAAAGTTAAATATGTATGGCAAATAGAAATCAAACTGGATGGACAGGTTGAGAGTAGAGGAGGGACAAGACTAAAAACAAACCAAATATAACTATTGTCCGTAAAATGTATGTAGTATGTATAAGCTTGAAGTTCAATCACAAATGTTCATTCGTTTCTTCCAATTAGGGGAGAGGTGGTAGGATTAGTGGAAAATAGTTTAACAAATATATGTATATATACAGTACCAGTCAAAAGTTTGGACACACCTACTCATTCAATGATTTGTCTTTATTTTTTACTATTGTTGTTATGCAGGTGAATGAGGACCCAAAAGCGACTTGGCGAAAACAGAGTCTTTATTCCAGTAAAGGAAATAGGCAATACTCCTGGACAATCGGAGCAGAAAACAAAACATAAAAAACTTAATTCCACTCGTAGTGACGAGGACAGACTGGAGACTCGACCATTAACTGTAGGTTGCCTCGGGAAGGCACCGACCGTAGCAGACTCAGACACCTGCTCACACGCAGCATCTGAGGGAAACAAGACACGACAGGGCGAGACAAAGACACAGCACGGCGAACAATATACAAGGATCCGACAGGACAGAAACGGAAAACAAGGGGAGAAATAGGGACTCTAATCAGAGGGCAAGATAAGGAACAGGTGTGAAAAGACTAGATGATTGAGTAGGGGAATAGGAACAGCTGGGAGCAGGAACGGAACGATAGAGAGAAGAGAGAGAGAGAGGGAGGGAGAGAGAAAAAGGGGGAACCTAATAAGACCAGCAGGGGGAAAACGAACAGAAGGGAAAGCAAAATGACAAGACAATATAAGACAAAACATGACAGTACCCCCCACTCACCGAGCGCCTCCTGGCGCACTCGAGAGGAATCCTGGCGGCAACGGAGGAAATCATCAATCAGGAACGGTCCAGCACGTCCCGAGACGGAACCCAACTCCTCTCCTCAGGACCGTAACCCTCCCAATCCACTAAGTATTGGTGACCCCGTCCCGAGAACGCATGTCCATGATCCTACGTACCTTGTAAATAGGTGCGCTCTCGACAAGGACGGGGGGGAAGACGAACGGGGGTGCGAAGAAAGGGCTTGACACAGGAGACATGGAAGACAGGATGGACGCGACGAAGATGTCGCGGAAGAAGCAGTCGCACAGCGACAGGATTGACGACCTGGGAGACACGGAACGGACCAATGAACCGCGGAGTCAACTTACGAGAAGCTGTCGTAAGGGGAAGGTTACGAGTGGAAAGCCACACTCTCTGGCCGCAACAATACCTAGGACTCTTAATCCTACGTTTATTGGCGGCTCTCACAGTCTGTGCCCTGTAACGGCAAAGTGCAGACCTCACCCTCCTCCAGGTGCGCTCACAACGTTGGACAAACGCTTGAGCGGAGGGAACGCTGGACTCGGCAAGCTGGGATGAGAACAGAGGAGGCTGGTAACCCAGACTACTCTGAAACGGAGATAACCCGGTAGCAGACGAAGGAAGTGAGTTGTGAGCGTATTCTGCCCAGGGGAGCTGTTCTGCCCAAGACGCAGGGTTTCTAAAAGAAAGGCTGCGTAGTATGCGACCAATCGTCTGATTGGCCCTTTCTGCTTGACCGTTAGACTGGGGATGAAACCCGGAAGAGAGACTGACGGACGCACCAATCAAACGACAGAACTCCCTCCAAAACTGTGACGTGAATTGCGGACCTCTGTCTAAAACGGCGTCTAACGGGAGGCCATGAATTCTGAACACATTCTCGATGATGATTTGTGTCGTCTCCTTAGCGGAAGGAAGCTTAGCGAGGGGAATGAAATGTGCCGCCTTAGAGAACCTATCGACAACCGTAAGAATCACAGTCTTCCCCGCAGACAAAGGCAGACCGGTAATGAAGTCTAAGGCGATGTGAGACCATGGTCGAGAAGGAATGGGAAGCGGTCTGAGACGACCGGCAGGAGGAGAGTTACCTGACTTAGTCTGCGCGCAGTCCGAACAAGCAGCCACGAAACGGCGCGTGTCACGCTCCTGAGTAGGCCACCAAAAGCGCTGGCGAATAGAAGCAAGAGTACCTCGAACGCCGGGATGACCAGCTAACTTGGCAGAGTGAGCCCACTGAAGAACAGCCAGACGAGTAGAAACAGGAACGAAAAGAAGGTTACTAGGACAAGCGCGCGGCGACGCAGTGTGCGTGAGTGCTTGCTTAACCTGTCTTTCAATTCCCCAGACTGTCAACCCGACAACACGCCCATAAGGAAGAATCCCCTCGGGATCAGTAGAAGCCACAGAAGAACTAAAGAGACGGGATAAGGCATCAGGCTTGGTGTTCTTACTACCCGGACGGTAAGAAATCACAAACTCGAAACGAGCGAAAAACAACGCCCAACGAGCTTGACGTGCATTAAGTCGTTTGGCAGAACGGATGTACTCAAGGTTCTTATGGTCTGTCCAAACGACAAAAGGAACGGTCGCCCCCTCCAACCACTGTCGCCATTCGCCTAGGGCTAAGCGGATGGCGAGCAGTTCGCGGTTACCCACATCATAGTTGCGTTCCGATGGCGACAGGCGATGAGAAAAATAAGCGCAAGGATGAACCTTATCGTCAGACTGGAAGCGCTGGGATAGAATGGCTCCCACGCCTACCTCTGAAGCGTCAACCTCGACAATGAATTGTTTAGTGACGTCAGGAGTAACGAGGATAGGAGCGGACGTAAAACGTTTCTTGAGAAGATCAAAAGCTCCCTGGGCGGAACCGGACCACTTAAAACACGTCTTGACAGAAGTAAGAGCTGTGAGAGGAGCAGCAACTTGACCGAAATTACGAATGAAACGCCGATAGAAATTAGCGAAACCTAGAAAGCGCTGCAACTCGACACGTGACCTTGGAACGGGCCAATCACTGACAGCCTGGACCTTAGCGGGATCCATCTGAATGCCTTCAGCGGAAATAACAGAACCGAGAAAAGTGACGGAGGAGACATGAAAAGAGCACTTCTCAGCCTTCACGTAGAGACAATTCTCTAAAAGGCGCTGGAGTACACGTCGAACGTGCTGAACATGAATCTCGAGTGACGGTGAAAAAATCAGGATATCGTCAAGGTAGACAAAAACAAAGATGTTCAGCATGTCTCTCAGAACATCATTAACTAATGCCTGAAAAACAGCTGGCGCATTAGCGAGACCAAACGGCAGAACCCGGTACTCAAAATGCCCTAACGGAGTGTTAAACGCCGTTTTCCACTCGTCCCCCTCTCTGATGTGCACGAGATGGTAAGCGTTACAAAGGTCCAACTTAGTAAAGAACCTGGCTCCCTGCAGAATCTCGAAGGCTGATGACATAAGGGGAAGCGGATAACGATTCTTAACCGTTATGTCATTCAGCCCTCGATAATCCACGCAGGGGCGCAGAGTACCGTCTTTCTTCTTAACAAAAAAAAAACCCCGCCCCGGCAGGGGAGGAAGAAGGCACTACAACAAGAGACACAGACAAATAATCCTCGAGAGCCTTACGTTCGGGAGCCGACAGAGAGTATAGTCTACCCCGAGGAGGAGTGGTCCCCGGAAGGAGATCAATACTACAATCATACGACCGGTGAGGAGGAAGGGAGTTGGCTCTGGACCGACTGAAGACCGTGCGCAGATCATGATATTCCTCCGGCACTCCTGTCAAATCGCCAGGTTCCTCCTGAGAAGTGGGGACAGAAGAAACGGGAGGGATAGCAGACATTAAACACTTCACATGACAAGAAACGTTCCAGGATAGGATAGAACTACTAGACCAATTAATAGAAGGGTTATGACATACTAGCCAGGGATGACCCAAAACAACAGGTGTAAAAGGTGAACGAAAAATCAAAAAGGAAATAGTCTCACTGTGGTTACCAGATACTGTGAGGGTTAAAGGTAGTGTCTCATATCTGATACTGGGGAGATGACTACCATCTAAGGCGAACATGGGCGTAGGCTTCCCTAACTGTCTGAGAGGAATGTCATGTTTCCGAGCCCATGCTTCGTCCATAAAACAACCCTCAGCCCCAGAGTCTATCAAGGCACTGCATGTAGCACCCGAACCGGTCCAGCGTAGATGGACCGACAAAGTAGTACAGGATTTTGATGGAGAGACTTGAGTAGTTGCGCTCACCTGTAGCCCTCCGCTTACAGATGAGCTCTGGCTTTTACTGGACATGAATTAACAAAATGTCCAGCAACTCCGCAATAAAGGCACAGGCGGTTGGTGATCCTCCGTTCCCTCTCCTTAGTCGAGATGCGAATCCCTCCCAGCTGCATGGGCTCAGTCTCTGAGCCAGAGGAGGGAGATGGTTGCGATGCGGAGCAGGGAAACACCGTTGATGCGAGCTCTCTTCCACGAGCCCGGTGACGAAGATCTACCCGTCGTTCTATGCGGATGGCGAGAGCAATCAAAGAGTCCACATCTGAAGGAACCTCCCGGGAGAGAATCTCATCCTTAACCACTGCGTGGAGTCCCTCCAGAAAATGAGCGAGCAGCGCCGGCTCGTTCCAGTCACTAGAGGCAGCAAGAGTGCGAAACTCTATAGAGTAATCCGTTATGGATCGATCACCTTGACATAGGGAAGCCAGGGCCCTAGAAGCCTCCCTACCAAAAACTGAACGATCAAAAACCCGAATCATCTCCTCTTTAAAGTTCAGGTAATTGTTAGAACAATCAGCCATTGCCTCCCAGATCGCTGTGCCCCACTCTCGAGCCCGGCCAGTAAGGAGTGATATGACGTAAGCAACCCGAGCTCTCTCTCTAGAGTATGTGTTGGGTTGGAGAGAGAACACAATATCACACTGGGTGAGAAAGGAGCGGCACTCCGTGGGCTGCCCGGAGTAACAAGGTGGGTTATTAACCCTAGGTTCCGGAGGCTCGGCAGACCAGGAAGTAGCAGGTGGCACGAGACGAAGACTCTGGAACTGTCCAGAGAGGTCGGAAACCTGAGCGGCCAGGTTCTCAACGGCATGACGAGCAGCAGACAATTCCTGCTCGTGTCTGCCGAGCATGGCTCCTTGGATCTCAACGGCAGTGTTACGAGAATCTGTAGTCGCTGGGTCCATTCTTGGTCGGATCCTTCTGTTATGCAGGTGAATGAGGACCCAAAAGCGACTTGGCGAAAACAGAGTCTTTATTCCAGTAAAGGAAATAGGCAATACTCCTGGACAATCGGAGCAGAAAACAAAACATAAAAAACTTAATTCCACTCGTAGTGACGAGGACAGACTGGAGACTCGACCATTAATTGTAGGTTGCCTCGGGAAGGCACCGACCGTAGCAGACTCAGACACCTGCTCACACGCAGCATCTGAGGGAAACAAGACAAGACAGGGCGAGACAAAGACACAGCACGGCGAACAATATACAAGGATCCGACAGGACAGAAACGGAAAACAAGGGGAGAAATAGGGACTCTAATCAGAGGGCAAGATAAGGAACAGGTGTGAAAAGACTAGATGATTGAGTAGGGGAATAGGAACAGCTGGGAGCAGGAACGGAACGATAGAGAGAAGAGAGAGAGGGAGGGAGAGAGAAAAAAGGGAACGAACCTAATAAGACCAGCAGGGGGAAAACGAACAGAAGGGAAAGCAAAATGACAAGACAATATAAGACAAAACATGACAATTGTCTACATTGTAGAATAATAGTAAAGACATCATAACTATGAAATAACACATATGGAAACATGTAGTAACCAAAAAAGTGTTAAACAAATCAAAATATATTTTATATTTGAGATTCTTCAAAGTAGCTCCCCTTTGCCTTGATGACAGCTTTGCACACTCTTGGTATTCTATCAACCAGCTTCATGAGATAGTCATCTGCAATACATTTCAATTAACAGGTGTGCCTTGTTAAAAGTTCATTTGTGGAATTTCTTTCCTTCTTAATGCATTTGAGCCAGTCAGTTGTGTTATGACAAGGTAGGGGTGGTATACAGAAGGTAGCGCTATTTGGTAAAAGACCAAGTCCATATTATCGCAAGGACAGCTCAAATGGGTAAAGAGAAACCACAGTCCATCATTACGTTAAGACCTGAAGGTCAGTCAATTCAGAAAATTTATTTGAAAGTTTCTACAAGTGCAGTCGCAAAAACCATCAAGAGCTATGGTGAAACTGGCTCTCAAGAGGACCACCACAGGAAAGGAAGACCCAGAGTTACCTCTACTACAGAGGATAAGTACATTAGAATAACCAGCCTCAGAAATTGGAGCCCAAATAAATGCTTTACAGAGTTCAAGTAATAGACACATCTCAACATCAACTGTTCAGAGGAGACTGTGTGAATCAGGCCTTCATGGTTAAATTGCTGCAATGAAACCACTACTAAAGGACACCAATAAGAAGAAGGTACTTGCTTGGGCCAAGAAACACAAGCAACGGACATAAGACCAGTGAAAATCTGTCCAAATTTGAGATTTTTGGTTCCAACTGCTGTGTCTATCTGAGACACAGAGTTGGTGAACGGATGATCTCAGCATGTGTGGTTCACACCGTGAAGCATGGAGGAGGAGGTGTGATGGTGTGACGGTACTTTGCTGGTGACATTGTCTGTGAGTTATTTAGAATTCAAGGCACACTTCACCAGCATGGCTACCACTGAATTCTGCAGTGATACACCAACCCATCTGGTTTGTGCTTAGTGGGACTATCATTTGTTTTTCAACAGGACAGTGACCCAACACAACATCAGGCTGTGTAAGAGCTATTTGACCAAGAAGGAGAGTGATGGAGCGCTGCATCAGATGACTTGGCCTCCACAATCAACCTCAACCCTTCACAGAGTATTCTACAAAATGTTGGAAAAAATAGCTTGAGAGAAAAGTGTGCAAAGCTGTCATCAAAAAAGCTACTTTGAATAATTTGTTAAACAGGTGTTTTCCAAACAGTTTTTGACTGGTAAAAACAAAGAAAAAACTTGAATAAGTAGGTGTTTTCCAAACATTTGACTGGTACTGTATATATATTTAAAAATATATATACATATGGGGGATTGGAAATTATGCAGACAATTACATTGATGGAGCTGCAATCTATCTGCAATGTTAAAGCTTATCTACCCCCTGAAAAAAATGTTTTAACTCTCCCTCAACATTTTCAAAACAAAGGAGCTGATTGTAAACTTTAGGAGGAACCAGACTGGACACGCCCCCATCCTCATCAATGGGGCTGCCGTGGAGACGGCCAATAACTCCAAATTCGTCTGCGTACACATCTCAGAGAAGCTGAAATGATCTAACCAGATGGATACCGTGGTGAAGAAGGCACAACAGCAACTCTTCAACCTCAGGATGCTGAAGATATTCGACCTGTCTCTGAGGTCCCTCACAGTGTTCTACAGGAGCACAGTCGAAAGCATACTGTTGGGCTGCATCCCAGCCTGGTACAGCAATAGGTGCAGCCGAGGGTGATAGGTGCAGCCGAACGCACCATTGGGTGCACACTGCTTGCCCAATAGGACACCTACAACACCAGGTTTTGCAGGAAGGCCAAGAAGATCATCAGGGACCCCAGCCCCCAAAGCCATGCCCTGTTCTCCCCGCTTCAATCATGACAAAAATGGGAAGACTGGCCAATAGTTTCTACCCTCAGACTATCAGGCTGACTAGCGGTGGCTATTCAGCTACCTGCTCCCCCTGCTACTCCCCCTATGGACCCCCCCCCCCCCCCCCCAACAGCCTTTACTCTGCCTCCACCCAATGGACATGTATGTATTGACCACTGCTACAGTGATGATGTGTATAGTGCTACTTCTATTTCTATTGCTGTTGTTTTTTATGACCATTTTCATTCTTTTATTTGACTTAGTCCTGCAGCTCAGAGCCGAAGATTTGAACTGTACCCTGCAATCCCACCTGCGACCCCTGTACATGTGACTATTAAACACAGCATTGCTCTAAGCCAGCGCAGTGGTGGAGGCCCAGTCCAGACGTAGTGAAGCATGACGGTACTTTCAGAACAAATGAGGGCCTTATGCATATATACTCTTTGTTCCCCTCTCCCAAAAACACCTGCACTTCTCTGGGATCAGCCTCCACTGCATTGGGGACAATCACAAAGATGATTAACTTGTTGAGACAAAGTCCAACTGGCAGCATGATCAGGCACAACAACCAGATGATCTATCCCTGCTGGCTCACCTTCTGCCCCACTTATGAAATCAATTGCAATATTGGCACGTGAATGAAAAACAGGCATGGAAAAAAAGGAATCATGCTTGGATTGGTCTGTTCAGTATTACCCAGGTGGGCCATTGATGGTGGGCGGCGGGACATTGCTCTAATAGTGTTGCTTGACTAATACCAGCTGGAATAAAGGGTGGAGGAAGGACAGGGCACCAGGGCTAACTTTAACACGGAGGTTTGGAGACAAGGACTTAAGAGTTGAGTCATGCTTTTGAAGTGAACTTTGTCATTGTTTTTGATGCTGGTGCAGCAGGCAGGCAGAGCAGAGGAGAGGACAGACTGTGCTGCTGTTAGGGAGACTCATATAAAGTATCCATGCCTGTATCCCTGAGGCTGGCAAGAAGAGATTAGTCATTTTTCAGGTTGAACACCCAAGCAAACGTAGCTTTTTCTTTCACTAAAACTGGTATAGAACTGTCCAATCCAGCACAGAACTCACCCTCACCACTCAATGAATGGTTCCTAACATCAAAATAGTTGTGCATTAACTACCATCTATGATCATCAGCAAAATCATGCATTGTAAAGTGATTATAAAGCCTGGGACAGTGGGTCCTAGTCTGTAATACTTTGCAAAGACTTAACTTCTGGCATTAGACGTCTCCCTCCATAAGCCTCTTTAAGAGCCTTCCCCACTAATGACCACAGGAGATCAGAGGATCTGAGTCGCCTAGTTAAATTGTGTTATTTTGACGACACTTTCTGCTTTTCCATGTCATGGTGTCTTTGGCCATCATCGTGTAGTTTTGGGGAGAGAGGGAGCAGAAGGCAGCAGTGAGACCTACCCTGCTCTGCTTCAGAGAGCCAGACAGACACTGTGATCACAGAGCTGCTGTGCCTGTTTTCCCTCTCTGGGGGCTTAATGACGACCATGTCACTGCACAAGGTTATGCACTCATATTCTCATGTGGGCAGCTGCAGTGTAATTGCCAGGTGTTTCTTTTATCAAATCATTTCGTAGCTGTCTTTGGCTGCAGCTGCGTTATTTCCTGTTACGACTAAGAGAGAGAGGAGAGAGAGGATCTTCCTGTTTTGCTCCTCACCACTTTTGCAACCTCTACGGTTCTTATGAGGCCAAAATAAAGTACATGGTGTCATGTTAGGGCTAAGAGGTGCTTAGTAGAGGGTTAAGTGTTCTGTTGTTGAGTGTAGAGGAAGCAGGAAGAGCCCTCTGAGAGCCTGGGTGGGTGTTGCAATAGTCAAGTAGTCAATGCATACATGATGAACCTATGCTCTGCCCACATACATAGATTTAACTGGGGCCTTTTTCCAAGAACGATTTTATATTCTGTATAGTGCTTTGAGTACTGTACATTATTGGCTTGTTGGAGATTGCATTTCAGAGCGATAATAACCGTCCGGCATTTTGTCCCCTCGACTGGGCAAACTTAAAAGTAGGTTCTCTTTTAGAATTGTTCCTGGTTGGTGGTTCATGAGTGCTGCCTATTGATTATCCTTGGAGGCTTATTTCGTTTCTTGGAAGAGGTGTTTCAATTCACAACAAAGGAACACCGTGTAACTCTATATGTAATGCTATTTTAGTGTCCTGTAACTTTTTATAGGACTATATCATCCTACATCCTACATGTGTGTGTGTGTGTGTGTGTGTGTGTGTGTGTGTGTGTGTGTGTGTGTGTGTGTGTGTGTGTGTGTGTGTGTGTGTGTGTGTGTGTGTGTGTGTGTGTGTGTGTGTGTGTGTGTGTGTGTGTGTGTGTGTGTGTGTGTGTGTGTGTGTGTGTGTGTGTGTGTGTGTGTGTGTGTGTGTGTGTGTGTGTGTGTGTGTGTGTGTGTGCCAGAGACAGAGAGATGGAGAAGTAGTCGTGGCTAGACCTGTGTGTCTGGCGGTGTACCGACGTGAATAACAGCAGAGAATGACAGCCACGCTCCTTACTGTACTAAGTAAACACATCACAGGACCGGGTTGGGATGACATTTCTGCCGTGGCGGGCGGGACGAGGAGCCAGAGTCCTGCGTTGTTTTTTTGGGGGGGGGAGCTGCATTCTCATTCCTCAGGTGAAGAAAGGGCACTCCTCTTATCTCTCTGGTGGAGGAGAATCCAGGGGTTGAAAGGGCTGAGAGTGAATACTATATCAGCTTGATAAAGACCTGAGAAGTGCGCCATGAAAAGAATAATATGTCCTTCCCTTTATTTATTTATTTTTGTCCCAGCATATTGTTGTCTCGAAGGGCACATTGAAGATGCAAGCAGAATCACAAGTCCTCTGCTAGTCTTTACCCTCCCCAAATCCTCACCTGCTGCCGTTCCTGTAGAATGTCACCATAAAGTTTTGGGCCTTCTCATCCTTAAAGTTGTCATCCTAATTCCCCTTAGGCCTACATGTCCCTTAGTTATTACTGTAAGCTTGTGGGTGGAACCCAGGGTTGTTGTAACGGGATACAGCGACCTCTAGGGAATGTCAATCACTTGTTCATCAACGTTCAATTAATATGGTAGTGTTATTTGGACCACTTAGGTTCACTCACTCTCATACATTCAGCCATACGCTAAATAACAGCATCGGCTATGACGTGATGTGACCCTATAGTGAGTCATGGTGCTATTATCCATCCACTGTCGTGTCCTCCAACCACATGCAGTGGTGTTATGTAGTCATGCACTGCATCGCGCCTGTAGAAAGGCACTCTAGTGTAGTCTGTAGGTCATGTGTGTGTGTGTACGCTGTGAAGGTGTCCTATGAGAGACGAAGACGGAGGACGGGAGTATTACCTTACCGGAGGTCTGGCTGGTTCATTGCAGAGGACATTAATATGCAGGGAGCAGCGCAGCAACAGAGATACACGGTCAGGGTATGCTAGTAGGTGCCAGGTGCACCGGTTTGAGTGTGTCAAGAACTGCAGTGCTGCTGGGTTTTTCACACTTAGCAGTTTACAGTGTGCGTCAAGAGTGGTCCACCAACCAAGCATTGGAGTCAACATGGGTCAGTATCCCTGTGGAACGCTTTCAACACCTTGTAGGCCATGCCCTGACAAATTGAGGCTCTTCTGAGGGCAAAAGGGGTTGCAACTCAATAGTAGGAAGGTGTTCCTAATGTTTTGTACACTCAGTGTATAACAGTGAATGTCTGAGAGCACCCAAGCATCTGCAAATATATCTTCCAACTCGTGTCAATCATTGCACGTTTACCCACCATGGCAGCCACTAGGTGGCAGTAATTTGTAGGTTTCGTCTTTCAACCTATTTGACTCACACTAATGGTTAATGCCATTAGTGTGAGTCCATTGTTCTGATAATGAACAGAAACAAAATACAATTTGTGCTCATTACAAACTAGGTCATTAGAGGACCCTTTGTATTGATGATGCATTTGGTCCAATGCATTTGTTCTGAGCCTTGCCCAATAGCCTGTCTCTGAAACGCTCAGCAGAAAGTGAGGATGAGATTGGGCAGAAAAATGAAAGCGTTTCCAAAGAGCCGCCAGTCATTGAGTCAGTGAATAGTACTGTGGAGTCAGGCTTGTTTACAGCCATTACTGTTCTGCCTCTGGAAAACGTCCTGCTCTTCTCTATCTTAAAATTGGTCTGTTGT